>NW_026602019.1:0-27312 GCF_029448725.1 Salvelinus fontinalis
ACCTCCACCCAAACACAAAGAGTCCTCTGTTCGGAGAGAGAAAGAGAGAGAGAGAGCCATCTATGCTAACCTTCTGGGATAACTGCTTGAGAGAGAAAGAGGCAGAAGAGCGAGAGAGAGAGGCAGAAGAGCGAGAGAGAGGCAGAAGAGCGAGAGAGAGAGGCAGAAGAGCGAGAGAGAGAGGCAGAAGAGCGAGAGAGAGGCAGAAGAGCGAGAGAGAGGCAGAAGAGCGAGAGAGAGGCAGAAGAGCGAGAGAGAGAGGCAGAAGAGCGAGAGAGAGAGGCAGAAGAGCGAGAGAGAGAGGCAGAAGAGCGAGAGAGAGAGGCAGAAGAGCGAGAGAGAGAGGCAGAAGAGCGAGAGAGAGAGGCAGAAGAGCGAGAGAGAGGCAGAAGAGCGAGAGAGAGAGGCAGAAGAGCGAGAGAGAGAGGCAGAAGAGCGAGAGAGAGAGGCAGAAGAGCGAGAGAGAGAGGCAGAAGAGCGAGAGAGAGAGGCAGAAGAGCGAGAGAGAGAGGCAGAAGAGCGAGAGAGAGAGGCAGAAGAGCGAGAGAGAGAGGCAGAAGAGCGAGAGAGAGAGAGGCAGAAGAGCGAGAGAGAGAGGCAGAAGAGCGAGAGAGAGAGGCAGAAGAGCGAGAGAGAGAGGCAGAAGAGCGAGAGAGAGAGAGGCAGAAGAGCGAGAGAGAGAGAGGCAGAAGAGCGAGAGAGAGAGAGGCAGAAGAGCGAGAGAGAGAGAGGCAGAAGAGCGAGAGAGAGAGAGGCAGAAGAGCGAGAGAGAGAGAGGCAGAAGAGCGAGAGAGAGAGAGGCAGAAGAGCGAGAGAGAGAGGCAGAAGAGCGAGAGAGAGAGAGGCAGAAGAGCGAGAGAGAGAGAGGCAGAAGAGCGAGAGAGAGAGAGGCAGAAGAGCGAGAGAGAGAGAGAGGCAGAAGAGCGAGAGAGAGAGAGGCAGAAGAGCGAGAGAGAGAGGCAGAAGAGCGAGAGAGAGAGGCAGAAGAGCGAGAGAGAGAGGCAGAAGAGCGAGAGAGAGAGAGAGGCAGAAGAGCGAGAGAGAGAGAGGCAGAAGAGCGAGAGAGAGAGGCAGAAGAGCGAGAGAGAGGCAGAAGAGCGAGAGAGAGGCAGAAGAGCGAGAGAGAGGCAGAAGAGCGAGAGAGAGGCAGAAGAGAGAGAGAGAGAGAGAGAGGCAGAAGAGAGAGAGAGAGGCAGAAGAGAGAGAGAGAGGCAGAAGAGCGAGAGAGAGGCAGAAGAGCGAGAAAGAGGCAGAAGAGCGAGAAAGAGGCAGAAGAGCGAGAGAGAGGCAGAAGAGCGAGAGAGAGGCAGAAGAGCGAGAGAGAGGCAGAAGAGAGAGAGAGAGGCAGAAGAGAGAGAGAGAGAGGCAGAAGAGCGAGAGAGAGAGAGGCAGAAGAGCGAGAGAGAGAGAGGCAGAAGAGAGAGAGAGAGGCAGAAGAGAGAGAGAGAGAGAGAGAGGCAGAAGAGAGAGAGAGAGGCAGAAGAGAGAGAGAGAGGCAGAAGAGCGAGAGAGAGGCAGAAGAGCGAGAAAGAGGCAGAAGAGCGAGAGAGAGGCAGAAGAGCGAGAGAGAGGCAGAAGAGCGAGAGAGAGGCAGAAGAGAGAGAGAGAGGCAGAAGAGCGAGAGAGAGGCAGAAGAGCGAGAGAGAGGCAGAAGAGCGAGAAAGAGGCAGAAGAGCGAGAGAGAGAGAACGAGGCAGACGAGAGAGAGAGAGAGAGAGCGAAGCAGACGAGAGAGAGAGAGAGAGAGCGAAGCAGACGAGCGAGAGACAGAAGAGCGAGAGAGAGGCAGAAGAGCGAGAGAGAGGCAGAAGAGCGAGACAGAGAGAGGCAGAAGAGCGAGACAGAGAGAGGCAGAAGAGCGAGAGAGAGGCAGAAGAGCGAGAGAGAGGCAGAAGAGCGAGAGAGAGAGAGGCAGAAGAGCGAGAGAGAGAGGCAGAAGAGCGAGAGAGAGGCAGAAGAGCGAGAAAGAGGCAGAAGAGCGAGAGAGAGAGAACGAGGCAGACGAGAGAGAGAGAGAGAGAGAGAGAGAGCGAAGCAGACGAGAGAGAGAGAGAGAGCGAAGCAGACGAGCGAGAGACAGAAGAGCGAGAGAGAGGCAGAAGAGCGAGAGAGAGGCAGAAGAGCGAGAGAGAGGCAGAAGAGCGAGAGAGAGGCAGAAGAGCGAGACAGAGAGAGGCAGAAGAGCGAGACAGAGAGAGGCAGAAGAGCGAGAGAGAGAGAGAGGCAGAAGAGAGAGAGAGAGGCAGAAGAGAGAGAGAGAGGCAGAAGAGAGAGAGAGAGGCAGAAGAGAGAGAGAGAGAGGCAGAAGAGAGAGAGAGAGGCAGAAGAGAGAGAGAGAGAGAGGCAGAAGAGAGAGAGAGAGAGGCAGAAGAGAGAGAGAGAGAGGCAGAAGAGAGAGAGAGAGAGAGGCAGAAGAGCGAGAGAGAGAGAGGCAGAAGAGCGAGAGAGAGAGGCAGAAGAGCGAGAGAGAGAGAGGCAGAAGAGCGAGAGAGAGAGAGGCAGAAGAGAGAGAGAGAGAGAGGCAGAAGAGAGAGAGAGAGAGGCAGAAGAGAGGGAGAGAGGCAGAAGAGCGAGAGAGAGAGAGGCAGAAGAGCGAGAGAGAGAGGCAGAAGAGCGAGAGAGAGAGAGAGAGAGAGAGGCAGAAGAGCGAGAGAGAGAGAGGCAGAAGAGCGAGAGAGAGAGAGGCAGAAGAGCGAGAGAGAGAGAGAGAGAGGCAGAAGAGCGAGAGAGAGAGGCAGAAGAGCGAGAGAGAGAGGCAGAAGAGCGAGAGAGAGAGGCAGAAGAGCGAGAGAGAGAGGCAGAAGAGAGAGAGAGAGAGGCAGAAGAGCGAGAGAGAGAGAGGCAGAAGAGCGAGAGAGAGAGAGGCAGAAGAGCGAGAGAGAGAGAGGCAGAAGAGCGAGAGAGAGAGAGAGGCAGAAGAGCGAGAGAGAGAGGCAGAAGAGCGAGAGAGAGAGAGGCAGAAGAGCGAGAGAGAGAGAGGCAGAAGAGCGAGAGAGAGAGAGGCAGAAGAGCGAGAGAGAGAGAGGCAGAAGAGCGAGAGAGAGAGAGGCAGAAGAGCGAGAGAGAGAGAGGCAGAAGAGCGAGAGAGAGAGAGGCAGAAGAGCGAGAGAGAGAGAGGCAGAAGAGAGAGAGAGAGAGGCAGAAGAGCGAGAGAGAGAGAGGCAGAAGAGCGAGAGAGAGAGAGGCAGAAGAGCGAGAGAGAGAGAGGCAGAAGAGCGAGAGAGAGAGAGGCAGAAGAGCGAGAGAGAGAGGCAGAAGAGCGAGAGAGAGAGGCAGAAGAGCGAGAGAGAGAGAGGCAGAAGAGCGAGAGAGAGAGGCAGAAGAGCGAGAGAGAGAGGCAGAAGAGCGAGAGAGAGAGGCAGAAGAGCGAGAGAGAGAGGCAGAAGAGCGAGAGAGAGAGAGGCAGAAGAGCGAGAGAGAGAGAGGCAGAAGAGCGAGAGAGAGAGGCAGAAGAGCGAGAGAGAGAGGCAGAAGAGCGAGAGAGAGAGGCAGAAGAGCGAGAGAGAGAGAGGCAGAAGAGCGAGAGAGAGAGAGGCAGAAGAGCGAGAGAGAGAGGCAGAAGAGCGAGAGAGAGAGGCAGAAGAGCGAGAGAGAGAGGCAGAAGAGCGAGAGAGAGAGGCAGAAGAGCGAGAGAGAGAGAGAGAGGCAGAAGAGCGAGAGAGAGAGAGGCAGAAGAGCGAGAGAGAGAGAGAGAGGCAGAAGAGCGAGAGAGAGAGAGAGGCAGAAGAGCGAGAGAGAGAGAGGCAGAAGAGCGAGAGAGAGAGAGGCAGAAATAGAGAGAAAGAGGCAGAAGAGCGAGAGAGAGAGAGGCAGAAGAGAGAGAGAGAGGCAGAAATAGAGGTAGAGAGAGAGAGGCAGAAAGAGAGGTAGAGAGAGAGAGGCAGAAAGAGAGGTAGAGAGAGAGAGGCAGAAAGAGAGGTAGAGAGAGAGAGGCAGAAAGAGAGGTAGAAAGAGAGAGGGAGGCAGAAGAGAGAGGGAGGCAGAAGAGAGAGAAAGAGGCAGAAGAGAGAAAGAGGCAGAAGAGAGAGGAGGGCAACCATCAGTGCTACTGGGATAACTTATTTCCTCTCACTACCTCACAGTTCATCTGTTGTCTCCAGGGAAGTGGGCGAGAGGGAAGGTGTGTACACGCCCGTGCATGAACTCGTGTCTGTGACATGTTTCAGTCACCAGTTCCACTCAGATGTCCATACAGTACATATAGAAGCATAGACGTACCTTTAGTGCTTCTGTTCCCCTAATCATCACCCACAGCCTTCAGTTTCTGACCTGATCACTGCGTTTCCATCCCGGACATCAACCTTCTCCACATCCCTAACCCTAACCCAAAGCCATCATCCAGCCACAGTAATACATGGCCGTGTTTTACATCTCCTCCAACCACGAGGGAATAATCCTCTTCTATTGACTAACTTCAATACATGCCCCACAGAAGCCAGCTAGCAGCTACAGGCTAATATGCTCCATTGTCATTGTGTGATCGGGAGGCTGTTGTGGATACAAGCTGTGGCTCATCCATATGAGCCATTTGCTCCCAGTACACAAGTCCAGCTGGTGTACAGATCCACTATAGGAAGGCTAATAAGACAACATTGTGACTCTGAAGCAGGGACAAATAAGGCCGGATTAACTCTAATGCTGGATGGCTCGGGAGGCAGCGAAGGCTGATCTAGGATCAGAATCAAACAATGGAAAATCCCCCTATGCTAATGAGACCTGAGTCTGGGTGAGACTGCTCTGGAGTCAGCTCATAAGAGGTCACCCATAAGTGAAGGGAGTGAGTTAGCTATCATGTGACCTGACCAGGAAAAACTTTGGAACCTAGCTGTACAGACTATAACTCTAGACCCTAGCTGTACAGACTATAACTCTAGACCCTAGCTGTACAGACTATAATTCTAGACCCTAGCTGTACAGACTATAACTCTAGACCCTAGCTGTACAGACTATAACTCTAGACCCTAGCTGTACAGACTATAACTCTAGACCCTAGCTGTACAGACTATAATTCTAGACCCTAGCTGTACAGACTATAACTCTAGACCCTAGCTGTACAGACTATAACTCTAGACCCTAGCTGTACAGACTATAACTCTAGACCCTAGCTGTACAGACTATAACTCTAGACCCTAGCTGTACAGACTATAAGTCTAGACCCTAGCTGTACAGACTATAACTCTAGACCCTAGCTGTACAGACTATAACTCTAGACCCTAGCTGTACAGACTATAACTCTAGACCCTAGCTGTACAGACTATAACTCTAGACCCTAGCTGTACAGACTATAACTCTAGACCCTAGCTGTACAGACTATAACTCTAGACCCTAGCTGTACAGACTATAACTCTAGACCCTAGCTGTACAGACCATAACTCTAGACCCTAGCTGTACAGACTATAACTCTAGACCCTAGCTGTACAGACTATAACTCTAGACCCTAGCTGTACAGACTATGACTCTAGACCCTAGCTGTACAGACTATAACTCTAGACCCTAGATGTACAGACTATAACTCTAGACCCTTGCTGTAAAGACTATAATTCTAGACCCTAGCTGTACAGACTATAACTCTAGACCCTAGCTGTACAGACTATAACTCTAGACCCTAGCTGTACAGACTATAACTCTAGACCCTAGCTGTACAGACTATAACTCTAGACCCTAGCTGTACAGACTATAACTCTAGACCCTAGCTGTACAGACTATAACTCTAGACCCTAGCTGTACAGACTATAACTCTAGACCCTAGCTGTACAGACTATAACTCTAGACCCTAGCTGTACAGACTATAACTCTAGACCCTAGCTGTACAGACTATAACTCTAGACCCTAGCTGTACAGACTATAACTCTAGACCCTAGCTGTACAGACTATAAGTCTAGACCCTAGCTGTACAGACTATAAGTCTAGACCCTAGCTGTACAGACTATAACTCTAGACACTAGCTGTACAGACTATAACTCTAGACCCTAGCTGTACAGACTATAACTCTAGACCCTAGCTGTACAGACTATAACTCTAGACCCTAGCTGTACAGACTATAACTCTAGACCCTAGCTGTACAGACTATAACTCTAGACCCTAGCTGTACAGACTATAACTCTAGACCCTAGCTGTACAGACTATAACTCTAGACCCTAGCTGTACAGACCATAACTCTAGACCCTAGCTGTACAGACTATAACTCTAGACCCTAGCTGTACAGACTATAACTCTAGACCCTAGCTGTACAGACTATAACTCTAGACCCTAGCTGTACAGACTATAACTCTAGACCCTAGCTGTACAGACTATAACTCTAGACCCTAGCTGTACAGACTATAACTCTAGACCCTAGCTGTACAGACTATAACTCTAGACCCTAGCTGTACAGACTACAACTCTAGACCCTAGCTGTACAGACTATAACTCTAGACCCTAGCTGTACAGACTATAACTCTAGACCCTAGCTGTACAGACTATAACTCTAGACCCTAGCTGTACAGACTATAACTCTAGACCCTAGCTGTACAGACTATAACTCTAGACCCTAGCTGTACAGACTATAACTCTAGACCCTAGCTGTACAGACTATAACTCTAGACCCTAGCTGTACAGACTATAACTCTTGCCATACCTTTCTATAGTATGGAAATAGAGCTCTCGGGTGGTGCTTATTTTACTATGTGATGAGTTAGACACGGAATAATGTGCAAATATATGCGTGCATAGGGAAAGCACTGTGGGTCTGATTGGCTACAAGGATGTGTTGATTGTCATCTTGCCACAACTTGTGGTTTTCTCCCAGTCCCATTTCCCTAGCTAAATATGCAAATGAGAGCAAACACATTCAAATGTGCCACTCAGCTCTCATCCAATTAGGCATAAGCGTCAGCCGTCAGCCATGGCAACAAACCGAAATGTTTTAATGACTTCCTGCCCCTGGTGCAGCAATTAAGTATTTGGATATGAGAGAACGGCAGGCACACACACACACACAAGCGCACTCACACACACACACTCAGCACATTTAAACTGAAGTAGAGTGAGTAGAGTGAAAACCAGTGGCTCATTACAAATCAATAGTAAAGGTTCTGGATCGTTGTCAATGGATCAAGTCTGTCCCCTGGAGATACTCCTCTGTGTTCGTTTGCTTTGGACTGCCTAGATCGTTAGAGAGAATTAGAGAAGAAACACTATTTACACACTCAATTAAACTACTGTGTGTCTGTGTGCACACAGGTGCTGATGGTGGAGAATCTGGGTAGACTGGGAAGGTGCTGATGGTGGAGAATCTGGGTAGACTGGGAAGGTGCTGATGGTGGAGAATCTGGGTAGACTGGGAAGGTGCTGATGGTGGAGAATCTGGGTAGACTGGGAAGGTGCTGATGGTGGAGAATCTGGGTAGACTGGGAAGGTGCTGATGGTGGAGAATCTGGGTAGACTGGGAAGGTGCTGATGGTGGAGAATCTGGGTAGACTGGGAAGGTGCTGAAGGTGGAGAATCTGGGTAGACTGGGAAGGCGCTGATGGTGGAGAATCTGGGTAGACTGGGAAGGTGCTGATGGTGGAGAATCTGGGTAGACTGGGAAGGCGCTGATGGTGGAGAATCTGGGTAGACTGGGAAGGCGCTGATGGTGGAGAATCTGGGTAGACTGGGAAGGTGCTGATGGTGGAGAATCTGGGTAGACTGGTAAGGTGCTGATGGTGGAGAATCTGGGTAGACTGGTAAGGTGCTGATGGTGGAGAATCTGGGTAGACTGGGAAGGTGCTGATGGTGGAGAATCTGGGTAGACTGGGAAGGCGCTGATGGCTAATGTGTGTGTATGTGTGAGCATGCGTCTGTGTGCTTTTCTCCCAAGTGTTATCCGAGCTGTGTCCTCCTTGAACAATTTAAAGATACAGAGCGGGGTTGTCATCAAAAGCACCCCCTCTAACCGTGCTTTGAGCTGGCAACAATACTGTAACAAACAATAAACATCCTTACAACATGTAGACAACATAGCAACCCAGGAGCCGGTTGCAACAGTAAAAAGGTTGGGTGTAGTTAAATTCTAGGTTGGGTGTAGCTACGTCCGACTTAAGCAATGCGTGGTCATGAGATGTGATGCTTAGCGTGCTAGAAGTGTAGCTGCTAATATCCGATCAGACACATTTAGCGTGCTATCGTGTAGCTGACATTATCTGATCAGACACATTTAGCGTGCTATCATGTAGCTGACATTATCTGATCAGAATAATTTAGCATGCTATCATGTAGCTGATATTATCTGATCAGACACATTTAGCGTGCTATCATGTAGCTGCTAATATCCGATCAGACACATTTAGCGTGCTATCATGTAGCTGCTAATATCCGATCAGACACATTTAGCGTGCTATCATGTAGCTGATATTATCTGATCAGACACATTTAGCGTGCTATCATGTAGCTGATATTATCTGATCAGACACATTTAGCGTGCTATCATGTAGCTGATATTATCTGATCAGACACATTTAGCGAGCTATCATGTAGCTGATATTATCTGATCAGACACATTTACCGAGCTATCATGGAGCTGATATTATCCGATCAGACACATTTAGCGTGCTATCATGTAGCTGATATTATCTGATCAGACACATTTAGAGAGCTATCATGTAGCTGATATTATCTGATCAGACACATTTAGCGTGCTATCATGTAGCTGCTAATATCCGATCAGACACATTTAGCGTGCTATCATGTAGCTGATATTATCTGATCAGACACATTTAGCGTGCTATCATGTAGCTGATATTATCTGATCAGACACATTTAGCGAGCTATCATGGAGCTGATATTATCTGATCAGACACATTTAGCGTGCTATCATGTAGCTGATATTATCTGATCAGACACATTTAGCATGCTATCATGTAGCTGATATTATCGGCCCCAAGAGATGTGAAGTGTCATGGCTGTCAGTTTGTTTCATGATGAAAACCCTTATCATGTAGCTGATATTATCGGCCCCAAGAGATGTGAAGTGTCATGGCTGTCAGTTTGTTTCATGATGAAAACCCTTATCATGTAGCTGATATTATCTGATCAGACACATTTAGCGTGCTATCATGTAGCTGATATTATCGGCCCCAAGAGATGTGAAGTGTCATGGCTGTCAGTTTGTTTCATGATGAAAACCCTTATCATGTGTTCTTACTGCTATCCATGTCCTCTTCCACCATCATCAAGACAGACATTTTGTCAGATTCCTGTTAATAAAGTGTTATCTTATTTCGTTATTTGCAGCTATATATGATGATGTGTATCTTCTCAGTAGCGGTGATTGAAGAGTTCGTCCCTCTCAGTAAATGTGTGTATAGTGGAGCTCTACAACTGGCAAAGGAAGTCTATTGAAGAGAGGAATTGAAATGCCTCTCCTCAATGGACAACAGAGATATACTTTCTGTATCAATACCTCGAGGATATGTTGACAATAATCTACTATAATACACTGAGATTGAGAAGTATTTCCATTTACAATGGAGCTATTATTACGGAGTTGTGCACGCTGTAAGTCTTGTAAAGTGCTGAACTCAAGTCAAGACTTTGTCTAATTGTACGACTTTTTCTAAAGAGTGATCGACAGACTTTTTCTGTCTGTCGATCACATTTTCTTTCTTTCCTCAGGTCAAGATGACAAAAACCTGCCCCCGATGACAGTGAAAGAGAACTGTTCTCTCAAATGGATCTCTTTCATAAAAACGACATTACAAGACATAATTGTCATTTTACCGACAGCCTGAGCCTTGGGAAGAAAGAAACTAGCTGTCAGACCATGGTCTAGTCTCTATCGCTTTGACGAAACAAAAATAAAGATTCCGCCTTGATAGAGCCTAGGAATGGAATAACCTTCGACATTGTGCTCTCAACCTCTCAGCGCTGAGACTAAAGCGAAGGGAAGCATTGCGGCAGGCCCAGGTAATTGCCCCCGTGTCTCAGCCAGACAAAAGCCAATGTTCTGACAATTCCCTTGTAAATCGTCAAGAGGTAGTCAAGGATTCTTCAAGGCTGCAGCAAATTGTATAGCCTCCTTTTCCCCGAGCAAACTACCAATCTCAGGATATTATGAGCTTCCCATACAAACCTGCTTGTAATGGCAGTTTGCTCCCATATAATGGAGTGCTGCCAGAGCAAAATGGCTTCTTTCGTTTTTTCGTTCTTTGAGCACACTTCAATAGAAAATTGCTGTCTTCGGTTCCTGGTCTTTTATAGAGTTTTTTTTCTAGTCTTATTTTCCCCTGTCTTATTTGTCTATTTGATTTCTTCTTCCATTGTTTTTATTATGATTATCAGGGGCTGAAGTGGTGTGCTTTCAGTCTGCCTGTGTCTGTTGCTCTGGGTGATTGCAACCTTTGCTGGTTGAAGGGCCCTTGACGCTGGGGCCTGCTGGCCTTGAGGCCTCCAAGTTTGCGAGTAGTTAATGAGCTGCTTTCCATGCCTGCTGAAAAGGGGCCGGCTCCAAATTAATAGAGGCTTTTGTCAGGGAGCTCTCTCTCTCTCTCTTTCTCTCTCTGAAGAACTCTCCCACTTTACCTCCTTCTCTTTCTGTTTCTCGCTTTCCCACTAGCCCTCCCTCTCGCTCTATTTTTCCCTACCTCACTTTCTCGCTCTTTGTTCAAGGGCTGCTCGATTGGCACTTTAATCCATGTCACTGGAGTGAGCGGGGGTGGGGGTGGCGGGGGGGGGGTTGTGGTTACAGAGGCAGGGAGTATACCATCAGGCACCCTGTCAGCCAGGCTGTGTTTCAGGAGTCAGCCATTTAACTAGAACAAAGGGAAATTAATTGGTGCTTTAGGCCTAATGAGACGGCAGCGGAGGAGCACAGGCCTCGTCAACAGAAACAAACAACCGGTGGAGCATTACTCTCTGGCTAAGCCCCTCTCTGTGGCGCTACACACCAGTTCAAGGGACACCATCTGGTTCTCATCCCTTCAAAAACCCACAGAGGCAGAAGAAACAAGCAGGAAGAATTGAGGACTAAAAACCTGTTGACAATTAAGGCCAAATAAAGGACCAAGAGATGAGAAGCCCAAATAATGCCTCATTTCACCTTTTTTCATCCACTGACCCTTGGTGTGGAGCCATTGTTCGACAGCGGCCATAGAGGGAGAAAAAAATCCAAACCAACCGCCATTTGCATGTGAAAGGCCCCTTAGCTTCGGTGTATACATTCAGTGAGCCGCCGAGCTCTGATTTCAAGGGATATTTAGCCCCTATTCAGGCGGTGACAAAGGCCAGGCATTCAGACGGGCAGCCGTGGGTCCTGGCTGATTAGGCGGAGGGAGGCAGTGACTGTCGAGCCGTCACAGACCTCATTTGTTCCCTCTGTTTACTTAAGCCCTTTTCTATTCCCACTGGAGTCTTCAGGGATGGGTGGGTGATTGGGACCAATGGGACGCCCCACAAGTGAAGCAGATAAATGGAAGAATAAATGGTGGGAGATGAAAAGGTTTTGATTTACAGCTGTTATCGGTCAATCAGAGTCATTGAAAGCATTCTGCCTTCCACTAGCGGCCAAGCGCTTCATTCCTGTCATTTCATTGATTTTCATCTTTATTCTCATCAGTTTATTTTCTCTAAGTGGCAGTTATGTCTGAGTTATGGTGTCTGTGTAGTTGTGTCTGTGTGTGTAGTAGTAGTAGTTGTAGTAGTGATTGTAGGAGTAGTAGTACCAATAGTAGTAGTAGTAGTAGTTGTAGTAGTACCAATAGTAGTAGTAGGAGGAGTAGTAGTAGTACCAATAGGTGTAGTAGTACCAATAGTAGTAGTAGTAGTAGTAGTACCAATAGTAGTAGTAGTTGTAGTAGTACCAATAGTAGTAGTAGGAGGAGTAGTAGTAGTACCAATAGTAGTAGTAGTACCAATAGTAGTAGTAGTACCAATAGTAGTAGTAGTAGTAGTACCAATAGCAGTAGTAGTACCAATAGTAGTAGTAGTTGTAGTAGTACCAATAGTAGTAGTAGGAGGAGTAGCAGTAGTACCAATAGTAGTAGTAGGAGGAGTAGTAGTAGTACCAATAGTAGTAGTAGTACCAATAGTAGTAGTAGTACCAATAGCAGTAGTAGTAGTAGTACCAATAGTAGTAGTAGTACCAATAGTAGTAGTAGTTGTAGTAGTACCAATAGTAGTAGTAGGAGGAGTAGTAGTAGTACCAATAGTAGTAGTAGTACCAATAGCAGTAGTAGTAGTAGTACCAATAGTAGTAGTAGTACCAATAGTAGTAGTAGTTGTAGTAGTACCAATAGTAGTAGTAGTACCAATAGTAGTAGTAGTTGTAGTAGTACCAATAGTAGTAGTAGGAGGAGTAGTAGTAGTACCAATAGTAGTAGTGGTCGTAGTTGTAGTAGTACAAATAGTAGTAGTGGTCGTAGTAGTACCAATAGTAGTAGTAGTAGTAGTAACAGTAGTAGTAGTAGTACCAATAGCAGTAGTAGTAGTAGTACCAATAGTAGTAGTAGTTGTAGTAGTACCAATAGTAGTAGTAGGAGGAGTAGTAGTAGGACCAATAGTAGCAGTGTTCGTAGTAGTACGAATAGTAGTAGGAGTAGTAGTACCAATAGTAGTAGTAGTAGTACCAATAGTAGTAGGAGTAGTAGTACCAATAGTAGTAGGAGTAGTAGTACCAATAGTAGTAGTAGGACCAATAGGAGTAGTAGCTCCAATAGTAGTAGTAGTAGTAGTAGTAGTATCAACAGTAGTAGTAGTACCAATAGTAACAGTAGTAGTAGTACCAGGAGTAGTAGTATGGTTAGTAGTAATAGTAGTACCAATAGTAGTAGTAGTATGATTAGTGGTAGTAGTAGTGGTCGTAGTAGTACCAATAGTTGTAGTGGTAGTATTACCAGTAGTAGTACCAATAGTAGCAGTAGTAGTATGATTAGTAGTAGTACCATAGTAGTAGGAGTAGTACTACTACTAACAATACTATCAGTAGTAGTAGCAGCAGTAGTAGTGTATGCTTGTGTGTACATGTGCATGCATGCACCTTTCCTCACTCCCGCCTGCACTGTTTAGCCGTCTTTAGCCCAGATAAGGAAACACTTCATAAAACTGATAGGCCTTCTAATCTAATTCCTCTCCCTTCCTCCCTCCATCCCTCCCTTCCCTCACCCAACAGGAGATTGCCCACTGTCTGAAGGAGCTAGCTGTAATTACATAGGAGGATTAGGGGGCTACAGGCCACTTGGAGTTGCTTTGCTGTGTCTGAGAAGTGGGGAGGGCAGCGGTCGGAGCAGGGGTGGGCCACCTCTCTCTCTCCCCCTGGGCATTAAGGGCCAGGCGGAGTGGAGCGAGAGCCTCAGCCCCCCTAGATTAGCTAGCAGAGGAGATGAAGAGGTGAGGAAAGGTAGAGCTAGCTTTCAACACCAGCTCAGAGACTTTCTATGTGTCTACATCAATATGGCAATTGTTGTGAGGTTTTGTGAGGCAGAAATCTGAAAGTTATTGCTAAGGGACTAAGGGTTGGTGCATTATTGCAGATATTGGTCATGAGGCCTACATCACAACATGAGATATGACATGAACTATCATGACACTAAACAAAAGGTTGTCTTTACAGTGTAGTCTCAATGCACTGATAGCAACAGTTATGATTCATGATATTTATTTATTTATTTCACCTTTATTTAACCAGGTAGGCCAGTTGAGAACAAGTTCTCATTTACAACTGCGACCTGGCCAAGATAAAGCAAAGCAGTGCGACAAAAACAACAACACAGAGTTACACATAAACAAACGTTCAGTCAATAACACAAAATAATAGAAAAATCTATGTACAGTGTGTGCAAATGTAGAAGAGTAGGGAGGTAGGCAATAAATAGGCCCTAGAGCCCAATTTAGCATTAATACTGGAGTGATAGATATGCAGATGATGATGTGCAAGTAGAGATACTGGGGTGCAAAAGAGCAAGAGGGTAAGTAATACTATGGGGATGAGGTAGTTGGGTGTGCTATTTACAGATTGGCTGTGTACAGGTACAGTGATCGGTAAGCTGCTCAGACAGCTGATCCTTAAATTTAGAGAGGGAGATATGAGACTCCAGCTTCAGAGATTTTTGCAGTTCATTCCAATCATTGGCAGCAGAGAACTGGAAGGAAAGGCAGCCAAAGGAAGTGTTGGCTTTGGGGATGACCAGTGCAATATACCTGCTGGAGCGCGTGCTACGGGTGGGTGTTGCTATGGTGAACAGTGAGCTGAGATAAGGCAGGGCTTTACCTAGCAAAGACTTATAGATGTTCTGGAGCCAGTGGGTTTGGCGACGGATATGTAGTAAGGGCGAGCCAACGAGAGCATACAGGTCGCAGTGGTGGGGAGTAAATGGGGCTTTGGTGATAAAATGGATGGCACTGTGATAGACTACATCCAGTTTGCTGAGTAGAGTGTTGGGGGCTATTTTGTAAATGACATCGCCCAAGTCAAGAATCGGTAGGATAGTCAGATTTATGACAGTATGTTTGGCGGCATGAGTGAAGGAGGCTTTGTTGCGAAATAGGAAGCCGATTCTAGATTTCATTTTGGATTGGAGATGCTTAATGTGAGTCTGGAAGGAGAGTTTACAGTCTAACCAGACACCTAGGTAGTTGTAGTTGTCCACACATTCTAGGTCAGAACCGTCCAGAGTAGTAATGCTAGACGGGCAGTCGGGAGCGGGCAGCAATCGGTTGAAGAGCATTCACTTAGTTTTGCTAGCATTTAAAAGCAGTTGGAGGCCCCGGAAGGAGTGTTGTATGACGTTGAAGCTTGTTTGGAGGTTTGTTAGCACAGTGTCCAAAGAAGGGCCAGATGTATACATAATGGTGTCGTCTGCGTAGAGGTGGATCAGAGAATCACCAGCAGCATCAGCGACATCATTGATATATACAGAGAAGAGAGTCGGCCCGAGAATTGAACCCTGTGGTACCCCCATAGAGACTGCCAGAGGTCCGGAGAACAGGCCCTCCGATTTGACACACTGAACTCTATTTGCGAAGTAGTTTGTGAACCAGGCGAGGCAGTCATTTGAGAAGCCAAGACGGCTGCACAGTACTGTCTTTAATCGATGGCGGTTCTGATATCGTTTAGGACCTTGAGCGTGGTTGAGGTGCACCCATGACCAGCTCGGAAACCAGATTGCATAGCAGAGAAGGTACGGTGGGATTCGAAATGGTCGGTGATCTGTTTGTTAACTTGGCTTTCAAAGATTTTAGAAAGGCAGGGCAGGATGGATATAGGTCTATAACAGTTTGGGTCTAGAGTGTTTCCCCCTTTGAAGAGGGGGATGACCGCAGCAGCTTTCCAATCTTTGCGGATCTCAGACGATACGAAAGAGAGGTTGAACAGGCTAATAATAGGGGTTGTAACAATTTCGGCGTACACTTTTATAAAGAAAGGGTCCAGATTGTCTAGCCCGGCTGATTTGTAGGAGTCCAGAATTTGCAGCTCTTTCAGAACATCAGCTATCTGGATTTGGGTGAAAGAAAAATGGGGGAGGCTTGGGCAAGTTGCAGTGGGGGATACTGAGATGTTGGCCAGGGTAGGGGTAGCCAGGTGGAAAGCATGGCCAGCCGTGGAAAAATGCTTATTGAAATGATTGATTATCGTAGATTTATCGTGGTGACAGTGTTTCCTAGCCTCAGTGCAGTGGGCAGCTGGGAGGAGGTGCTCTTATTCTCCATGGACTTTACAGTGTCCCAAAACATTTTGGATTTATTACTACAGGAAGCAAATTTCTGTTTGAAAAAGCTAACCTTGGCTTTGCTAACTGACTGAGTATATTGGTTCCTGACTTCCCTGAAAAGTTGCATATCGCAGGGGCTATTCGATGCTAGTGCAGTCCGCCACAGGATGTTTTTGTGCTGGTCAAGGGCAGTCAAATTTGGGGTGAACCAAGGGCTATATCTGTTCATAGTTTTTTTTTAATTGAATGGGGCACGCTTATTTAAGATGGAGAGGAAAACACTTTTGAAGAGCAACCAGGCATCCTCTACTGACAGGATAAGGTCAATATCCTTCCAGGATACCTGGGCCAGATCGATTAGAAAGGCCTGCTCACTGAAGTGTTTTAGGGAGTGTTTGACAGTGATGAGGGGTGCGTGCATACTGGAACCGCAGACCCAGTATGCACGCAGGCAATGAGATCCTGGTTGAAGACAGCAGAGGTGTATTTAGAGGGCAGGTTGGTCAGGATGATATCTAAGAGGGTGCCCATGGTTATGGATGTAGGGTTGTACCTGGTAGGTTCCTTGATGATTTGTGTGAGATTGAGGATATCTTGTTTAGATTGTAGGATGGCCGGGGTGTTAAGCATGTCCCAGTTTAGGTCACCTAACAGTACGAACTCTGAAGATGGGGGGCGATCAATAGATGGGGGGCGATCAATTGACATTGGAAAGGTGGATTTTTAAAAGTAGAAGCTCAAATTGTTTGGGCACAGACCTGGATAGTATGACAGAACTCTGCAGGCTATCTCTGCAGTAGATTGAAACTCTGCCCACTTTGGCAGTTCTATTTTGTCTGAAAATGTTATAGTTAGGGATGGAAATGTCAAGATTTTTGGTGGCCTTCCTAAGCCAAGATTCAGACAGCTAGGACATCCGGGTTGGCGGAGTGCGCTAAAGCAGTGAATAAAACAAACTTAGGGAGGAGGCTTCTAATGTTAACATGCATGAAACCAATGCTTTTACGGTTACAGAAGTCAACCAATGAGAGCCCCTGGGGAATGGGAGTGATGCTGGGGGCTGCAGGGCCTGGATTAACCTCTACATCACCAGAGGAACAGAGGAGGAGTAGGATAAGAGTACGGCTAAAGGCTAAAAGAACTGGTTGTCTAGTGCGTTTGGAACACGGAGTAAAAGGAGCAGGTTTCTGGGTGCGGAAGAATAGATTCAAGGCATAATATACAGACAAGGGTATGGTAGGGTGTGAGTACAGTGGGGGTAAGCCTAGGCATTGAGTGACGATGAGAGAGGTTTTGTCTCTAGATGCACCATTTAAGCCAGTTGCGGTTACCGCATGTGTGGGGGGTGGAACATAAGGGCTAGCTAAGGCAAATTGAGCAGGGCTCAACAGTGAAATAAGACAAAAATGACCAACCAAAACAGCAATTGACAAGGCATATTGACATTAGGGAGAGGCATGTGTAGCCGAGTGATCATAGGGTCCAGTAAGAATAATGCAATGTAGGCCTTGTGAAAGAGGCTTCATGTTATGTGTATCAATATCACTGAAGCTAATTGCTAAACTGGCCAGTAAATTAGCACATAGCTATCCTGTTGTTTTCCTTTCAGTTGTGTGGTACTTATGTTTCTAGACAGGCATCCTGTACTGTCCTGTGCCATCCTAATGTTTCCATCATTTGCTGGGAAGGATATTTCTAGATTGTTGATCGTGTTGAGATACAATCTCTCGTGGTGCGTAGAGCAAGAGTAGTAGAACATACGGACGCCATTTTGGAGTCGTGTCAAGCAAATGTCTCACCTTGCACCTAATGATGCATGGTCACCTGACACAGCCTTCATCTCCGAGACGACATAAATCTTTCTCGACCTACATACATTTTAATGGCTGCCCAAGAAACTCAACGCCACATTACATTACTGACACTGAAACATATTCTATTCCCAGCAAACAGTATGCTACTACTCTCAACACCAGGTGCAGATAGCATGTCATTGCTTTCTACACCTGGTGTCATTATTTTTAAGCCCTTAACCAACAATGCAATTTTAAGAAAATACCCCCCAAAAAGTAAGAGATAAGAAAACAAATAATTAAGGAGCAGCAGTAAATATCAATAGTGGGGCTTTATACAGGGTGTTACGGTACAGAGTCAATGTGGAGGCTATATACAGGGTATTACGGTACAGAGTCAATGTGGCTATATACAGGGTGTTACGGTACAGAGTCAATGTGGAGGCTATATACAGGGTGTTAGGGTACAGAGTCAATGTGGCTATATACAGGGTGTTACGGTACAGAGTCAATATGGAGGCTATATACAGGGGGTACCGGAAGAGAGTCAATGTGCATTGAGGTAATTACCGGTAATTGAGGTAATATTATGTACATGCAGGTAGGGTTATGCATAGATAATAATAGAGAGTAGCAGCAGCGTGGAGGGCGGCGGGGGGGGGGGGGGGTGCAAATAGTCTGGGTAGCCATTTGATTAGCTGTTCAGGAGTCTTATGGCTTGGGGGTAGAACGTGTTTCGAAGCCTCTTGGGCCTAGACTTGGCGCTCTGGTACCGCTTGCCATGCTGTAGCAGAGAGAATAGTCTATGGCTAGGGTGGCTGGAGTCTTTGACAATTTTTAGGGCCTTCCTCTGACACTGCCTGGTATAGAGGTCCTGGATGGCAGAAAGCTTGGCCCCAGTGATGTACTGGGCCGTATGCACTACTCTCTGTAGTGCCTTGCGGTTGTAGGCCGAGCAGTTGCCATACCAGGCAGTGATGCAACCCGTCAGGATGCTCTCGAGGGTGCAGCTGTAAAACCTTTTGAGGATCTTATGATGATGATGCAGCTAAAAAATATTCTTTGCTCCTGATCAATTGGGGGCCAATTCAGACTTTCCTACGGACTTCTCAGTATTTGGTATTCAGACGTACCTTATTCAGTCGCATAATATGCTCTGCAAGTGTGGCTACCTGCTGCTCTGAATACATTTTATTAAACCACATTTTCATTCAATAAGGTTACCAGTACATCTTCATGTTAGTCATTTAGCAGATGCTCTGATCCAGAGCGACTGACAGGAACAATTTGGGTTAAGTGCCTTGCTCAACGGCACATTGACCGATTTTTTTGCTTAGTCGGCTCGGGGATTCGAACCAGAGACTTTTAGTTTATTTTAACCAGAGACTTTTCTATATCTTAAATGCTAGGCTACCTACGCCCGGTACATTTATCTCAAGCCATCCCGTTAAATACGGTGTACCATTTACTTTGAATTTTGTCGACAGACACTCGAATACATCAACAAAATGGTTGAGAATATTAGGGATCAAAAGAAAGCCATCTAAATATATGCATATTCCTCTCTATTTCAGCACTAATTGGTAGATTTAAAAATACTTTGATCTTGTAGATTATTTAGGTATAGGCGTCCCGTCAACGGGACAGTTGTAAATCATGTAGCGCCGTGTGTCACGATCGCAGATTTTAGAGAAACAACAAATGTCGGTATATATAAGTGTCTTATATCGCCTGAAAGCTTAAATTCTTGTTAATATAACTGCATTGTCCAATTTACAGTAGCTATTACTGTGAAAAAAGGCCATGCTATTGTTTGAGGAGAGCTCCTAACAACAAAACACTTTTTTTCACAGCGATAGGTTTGATAAATTCACCTCTGAAGGTGAAATGTGTACTTACATTCTAAAATCTTGCTCTGATTTATCATCCAAAGGGTCCCAGAGATAACATGAAGTGTCGTTTTGTTAGATAAAATCCTTTTCATATCCTAATAAGGTCCATATGCACAATCGGTTTTTTATTTCCACTCGTTCAATTTGCAATGAAAGGAATCTGAATATCTCACCCTAAACATTGTTTCAACCAGTAATATCACATTTGTATTTATTCCTCAGAGATCCTAGAACGTAACCAGACATCACTATATCATTAGGGGTGTAGTATATCCTATAGGACACCAAATTTGGTCATAGAGCGACACCTTCATGGCACGCCGATGACGCGGGCGGTCTTCCCTTGATCAACTGTAACTTTGTCAAATAAGCACCAATCGGGATCAAACAAAGCTAGCTAGATAGCCAATGAGATGGGCTTTACGGGAGTACCCCATATCTGTTGTAAAATGTAGCTGCTAACCTTGTGCGACAGTAAGCCTTTTCCTTTTGGACAAAAATTATAAGAACATGGAGAGTTTTGAAGTTATGAAAACTGGGTGTTTTGCAAATGTTGAACTTATAATATAGCTTCTAATACTGGAAAAGCTAAATCAAAGTCCAAGTATACAGATTTGACGATATTCTTGCAGAAAAATTTAATGTGAATGTAAATGTCTCCTTCAAGATTTGCCCAAATGTACCTGGGTGACTTCGTACTAAATGTCATGTAGTTTGCTCATACTTCATTTTATCCGTCTGAAACTTTGCACGTACACTGCTGCCATCTTGTGGACACCATCGGAATGACAATGGCTAGATGTGGGACCTTTCTGTTGCATTTCAAAGATGCTGCCAATAAGATTGCACCTAAATCAACCATTTATCGGATCATCAAGAACTTCAAGGAGAGCGGTTCAATTGTTGTGAAGAAGGCTTCAGGGTGCCCAAGAAAGTCCAGCAAGCACCAGGACCATCTCCTAAAGTTGATTCAGCTGCGGGATCGGGGCACCACCAGTACAGAGCTTGCTCAGGAATGGCAGCAGGCAGGTGTGACTCCATCTGCACGCACAGTGAGGCGAAGACTTTTGGAGGATGGCCTGGTGTCAAGAAGGGCAGCAAAGAAGCCATTTCTCTCCAGGAAAAACCTCAGGGACAGACTGATATTCTGCAAAAGGTACAGGGATTGGACTGCTGAGGACTGGGGTAAAGTCATTTTCTCTGATGAATCCCCTTTCTGATTGCTTGGGGCATCTGGAAAAAAATGCTTGTCAGGAGAAGACAAGGTGAGTGCTACCATCAGTCCTGTGTCATGCCAACAGTAAAGCATCCTGAGACCATTCATGTGTGGGTTTGCTTCTCAGCCAAGGGAGTGGGCTCACTCACAATTTTGCCTAAGAACACAGCCATGAATAAAGAATGAATAATGAATAAAGAATGGTACCAACACATCCTCCGAGAGCAACTTCTCCCAACCATCCAGGAACAGTTTGGTGACGAACAATGCCTTTTCCAGCATGATGGAGCACCTTAATCCCATTGAGAACTTGTGGTCAATCCTCAAGAGGCTGGAGGACAAACAAAACCCCACAAATTCTGACAACCTCCAAGCATTGATTATGCAGGAATTGGCTGCCATCAGTCAGGATGTGGCCCAGAAGTTAATTGACAGCATGCCAGAGGTCTTGAAATAGAAGGGTCAACACTGCAGATATTGACTCTTTGCATCATCTTCATGTATTTGTCAATAAAAGCTTTTGACACGTATGAAATGCTTGTAATTATACTTCAGTATTCCATAGTAACATCTGACAAAAATATCTAAAGACACTGAAGCAGCAAACTTTGAAAATTAATATTTGTGTCATTCTCAAAACTTTTGGCCACGACTGTATATGCATATCCTTGCTTCAGGGCCTGAGCTACAGGCAGTTAGATTTGGGTGTCATTTAGGTGAAAATTGGAAAAAAAAAAGGGGGGCTATCCCAAAAGTAATACATGTCACATATCAGTTTGCAAACAATGTAAAAAATATATATATATATATTCTGTATAATTGCATTAATAAAGCTGTATACAAACATGGTCTCTTTTTTGTTTTCTTGAGTAAGGGAGCTCCAAAATGCAGGTGTTTCAGCCTAGCTCAGTGCTTTCTGTGGTGGTGGGGTAGCCTGCGGAAAATACAGAGAGTAGGGGTTGGTAATTTTCTCTGGTTGCGCCGTGATTGGCTCAGTGTTCTGTCACTCATGGGGACACTACGTTGCCGCAAAATCTATGGGGAGAGCTCAAGAATTCAAGCCCCTTGGGTGCTGCCATAGAGTTACGTTAGAAGTGCCCATCCAGAAAGGCTCAAAGTGATTGACCACAGATAAAATGACGTCAAATCACGTTATATCTACAGTAGCTTTGATTGGACTGATAAACACCATACTTTCATAATATTAGCTAGCAAGCCAGCAGTCATCATCATGAATCAAGTCGACAATCTACTGGCAAATCCTTGTCATGAAGACAAATTACAGATTAATCATATCGGTGCTCATCGGCCATTGGACATAAACATTACACAACAAGTTGTAAATCGCAAATTCAACAATGAGGGGTTTAGAAGGAATCAGTGACTAACTGCAATCATTGCAAAGCAATCACTAGCCTCCTATGAAGTGGAGTGGATGTGTGGTCCAAGTCTGGGTTTAAGGGTCTCTTTTCCAAGCTTAAAAGGATAAACATTCAATATTGGCCATGCTGTCAATCCAGCATGAATTCTGTCGCTTTCAAAACAACCTGAAACTCGGGAACTGGGAAATCTCAGACTTCAGTGAGTTCAAGACAACTGTGAACTCTGATAAAAACGAGCTTCAATTGGGAAAATACACTTTGAACGATCACCCAACTCAGAATTTCAATTTGGGAACTCGGGCCTCTTTCTAGAGCTCCGACCTGAAGATCACTAACGTCCCGATTCAACCTTATTTTTTTCCGCGTTCCCAGTTGTCTTGAAAGCACCATAAACCCAGAGAATGACAGACTTTGATGACAAAGTTTGATGACAAAATTTGCCCACGAAGGCCCCCTGCGTCACCTTCCTGTTAAATTGAGCACAACATTACAGGATGAGTCCAAAAATGTCTTGTATGCTGCTGTATAAATGATGTAATATGCCAGGGAGATGTGTAAACTGTAGCTAAGAAAGTAATACTAAGTGTATGTTGTGTAGTAAGCTGTTAGTAGCCCATGTGCCTCACCCTAATAACTCCCGTTTCCCCTCCTAATGTTGCTACTGTTCTGACTTGGTGGTGCACATATAGCCTGTTTTAGAGAAATGTCATCAATGAATATTCTAAGAGCTTTCATTGTCTGCTTATACGCCCCCTTTATTTATCCTACATTTCTGACTTGTACAGGGAGAATACTGTAAGAACAGTCCATGTTCTGAGTTCTGTAGCTGTACATTTCAAAAGTGCTGAAAAAAGTTATATTTACTTCGTCCGTCCTCGCTCGCTCATTAATGTCTTAATCGAAATGCCTCTTATCCGCTCGTCGTCCCTTTATGCCATAGTTTCTACATCTCAATTGTCAGTAGAAACCACATTTGTTTAAACAAGTCAGCCATACCAGCTATGATTTTTTTAAAGGCAGTAAATGAGGCTGAATGAACCGTTTCACTGCCAACTAACAGTTGTAAGGTGTATGGGACTGCTGTTGGGACAGCTTTATTTAGGCCTAACAGCTTGTAGGCACTGTTTGTCACCATTACAGTGCATTAATGTATTGTTGAGTGTTGTGTTGTGTAGTGAATTTGCTGGCATGCATCAAAAAAAATGTTGGCCAGAGTTTTCCCCACCAAGATTTAAATGCTAAAATCGAAAACAGTGTACAGGGAAAACAGTGTACAATAGTCGGCTATGCTCTCATCTATTACCTCCACTAACCATGGAACTGTGTGAAGACATGGCCAAGTATGGCCAAGTAAAGTAAAGCTTGGTCTGCGTTCAGCTCCATAATGATTTAATTAGTCTTCCTGTAATTAAAAAGTATATATTATCAACTGTTACTAATGATCCTCAGCAACAACCACACGGCCGTGACAGTGTTTACAGAGGAAGCAAATGAAAGTAAGCAAACAATGTATTTAAATGGATGGTAATGTAAGCTATACCAAGTGAAGGGAACTAATATGTGTGTTTACTAGGACTACTGACGGTCGATACTGATAGTGACTAATATTTAACATGATAGAAGGAAATAGAGAAAGTCGGGGTGGCCTATAATTAAGACATTCGAGAGTGCCCATCCCTGCTAGTTAAAAGGCCGTACAATTTAAATACTGTATAATGGCACAGCATTTCATGAACTTTACTCTGGGAAAGTTGATATGTTGAGATGCTTCAGTGTGCGGCCATATGACTGGTTTCACATTTGTCTCCAGCGACTATAATGTAAAATAAAACAATTGTAATTTATATTTACAATTCCCTTATCCATACAGATGACTCATTTACCCAGGTCTTATCAATAGTTCTTATCAAGTTGTAAATGACAGTGCATGGAGAATGGTGTTTTGTCTATAGAAATAAATGAAGTAGATGCTTTTCCCCACCTGGAACAGGCAGGTTCGCTAGACCTTATTCATAGTGTCCTAGCGAGTAAAAGTGCTGGAATTATGAGGGAATTAAGTCAAGGTCAGAATAAGGCATATCTGTAGACACACCTCCGCCACACTTTAATTTATTCAATCTCCGCCCACAAAACGTGCTTAAATTCAAGGTCAGAATATGGGTAGAGAGAAAAGTGCAGAAAAAAGGGAATTACGTTCCATTTACACCCGCTTAACTTGCCCCCCCCCCCTCCCCCACCTGGATGCTGAAATGAGACGGTGATATCAGTAGAGGAATCTAAGGAACACGACCCTTGGTAGACCATCTTATCCCCTCTCTCGCTCTGTGCAGCTATATGAAAACAACTGGAGAAACAGAATGATGTGTTTCCTTGCCTTAGATAAGACAGCCTAATGTGTGAAATGAACACAGACATGTTAGTCTTGTTTCAGGTCTGTCGAGCTGCTCCAGGCAAACAGATAAAACAGA
Source organism: Salvelinus fontinalis (assembly GCF_029448725.1). Lineage (NCBI taxonomy): Eukaryota > Metazoa > Chordata > Actinopteri > Salmoniformes > Salmonidae > Salvelinus > Salvelinus fontinalis. Next base: position 24,414 of record NW_026602019.1, read on the forward strand.
CAGAGAAACGGTATTCCTGGGTACATTCAGACATGAAGAAAGCGTTTTCTTGAAGAAACGTCTGTATAGCGTGAAGCCGTGACCGCTGTGTAAAAGCAGGTTTGGGGGAAATGTTTGATTTCAATGCATATGGAGGAGTGGAGTCATCATCTCACCCAGAGAAATCATTTTCACACATGGCTGCAGGTTTGAAAGGCTCACACAGACACACGCACACACACGCATGGCTGCAGGTTTGAAAGGCTCACACACACACACACCCACACACACAGATAGCCCCCTCTCCTTTGACTCTTTAGATTAGCGCGCTGCATTGGAAAGTGAAGGGTATCAGACGGCTATGTATAAATTACCCAGAAAGCACAGCGGTGGCAGCGCCGTGTGATGATGTACCGGGGGAGGATTTTTCAAAATGATGGGCTGCTCTTTAAGCCCATTTGCTCCAGCAGTCAATAGCCCTCAGCCCATTCAATTATGCAGCCAGGCATTCCTCATTAACCAAATCCCGACCTTGACGTGTCTGATCTAGTGTTCTTCTCCCTGGCAGGCGTTCCACCGAGACAGACTACTCTCTTTAGTGGAGCTATTGGTCGGGAAATCTATGGGCCATCAATTAGTTTGTTTGTGATGTAATTGAAAATGTCAGTTATGAGATGGGTTTGGATTAACGTCTGCAACCACAGTCCCAGACTGAAGTTTTGGATGGGAGAGAGTGTGTGTTTGTGTGTATACAATGCTTTCCACATAATGCATTGCAATGTGTGTGTGATGATTCAATTATTTTCATAAATTAATTACATTCATACCGGGCCTGCATTATAGAGTTAGGCCTAGTCAGTGTCAAACCAAACTCTCTCTTCTCTCTCTTCCCCTCTCTCTCTCTCTCTCCCCCCCCCCTCTCGCTCTCTCTCTCTTCCCCCCTCTCTCGCTCTCCCTTTCTCCCCCTCGCCCTCTCTCTCTCTCCCCTTTCCCTTCCCCACTCTCTCTCTCTCGCTCTCTCTCTCTTTCCCTTCATCCCCTCTCCCTCCTCTCATCCCTCCACTCTCTGACCTGAGTATAGTCTAGCTGGCCCCAGGCCCATTCCCAGCCTGGTTCTGGCCAGCTCGCTCTATCCACCCGGTAGGGTGTAATCTGGGGGTAAAGGGCTCACCACTGTTTCTACGTAAACAAAGACTTTGTGATGAAAAAAAGAACCAGAGAACTGGCCAAATCCCTGGTTCTGTTCCCCCCACCCCTCCAGAGAGCAGCTCTGCTTCCCTAGCCTCAACACAGAAGGCACCTCTCTGGACCATCTGCAGGGTCCTATAATTAAACTAATCAAGGTGGTACCAAATGTAGTGTAACACCAGCGGCCTTGTACGCCACAGCCTTGTCAGAGAGGGAATGTCCAGAGGAAATTCCATTGGACTAAAATATGCTTAGGAATTCGTTGCAGACACGTTTATCAAAATTGTTTAGTAATTTTGATAAAGTATGGTATTCTACAGTATATGTAACAGTATAACTTTACGGCGTCCCCTCGCCCCGACACGGGCGCGAACCAGGGACCCTCTGCACACATCAACAACAGTCGCCCACGAAGCGTCGTTACCCATCGCTCCACAAAAGCCGCGGCTCTTGCAGAGCAAGGGGCAACACTACTTAAGTCTCAGAGCAAGTGACGTAATTGATTGAAATGCTACTAGCGCGTACCCGCTAACTAGCTAGCCATTTCACATCCGTTACACTCATCCCCCTTTCAACCTCCTCCTTTTCCGCAGCAACCAGTGATCCGGGTCAACAGCATCAATGTAACAGTATAACTTTAAACCGTCCCCTCGCCCCGACATGGGCGCGAACCAGGGACCCTCTGCACACATCAACGACGGTCGCCCACGAAGCATCGTTACCCATCGCTCCACAAAGGCCACGGCTCTTGCAGAGCAAGGGGCAACACTACTTAAGTCTCAGAGCAAGTTACGTAACTGATTGAAATGCTACTAGCGCGTACCCGCTAACTAGCTAGCCATTTCACATCCGTTACATATACATGTACTACAGTTTACTACAGCATTCAATATAAGCGCTAGCGCTACTAGCAGCCTGTATTTAGAGCCCAGTCCTGCGCTAATACCCAGATTTTACTACTCACCAATCCCGGATGATACTCTGGACCTGATGAGCAGACTGAAATGAACTTTAAAGTGTCCCCAGCCTAGACTGGCCTGATAATCTGCCAGTAAAACCATCTGTCTGGTGGAGTGGCTCCAGCTCAGGGTTTAGGGCAGGAAAGAGGAGCATGGTGGCAGACAGATGTGGGATGGGAAGGGCCTTGCTGGAACTGGGACAGTTTCTTTGAGCGGAGGGATTGGATGGTTAGAGGTGAAAGGTCATCCATTCACCACTGAACAGTCACTGGAATTGGTGTGTGTATGTATGTGTGTTTATTGCATACTGTATGCTTGTCTGTGTCTGTGCACGTGGTTACGCGGGCGTGTGTGTATTTGCATGCATTCATGTGTGTACATCTGTTTGTGTGTGTGCACATTTGTATGGATGGATTCATGGCAGCATTGCTGTGTATGTGTAAGCCATGAGTGATATGCGTCATATGTGGTGGGTATCTACCTCTCATGACCCCATTATGACCCCATTCAGCTAATGTGCTTTGTGATTTCCAGGCCTGATTGGAGTTGGGTTAGGAGATGGACGGCCCTACCCTGTCTAGTCTTCCATCACCTATCATACTGTAACCTTTCCACCCCAGTACCCTTAACCTCCCTCCACCTCTATCTACACCTCCTATGATATTCTATGGACCCTTCTATGGACCCTAGTGTAGATGGGGCTAGCTAGCCCTACGAACCCTAGTGTAGACGGGGCTAGCTAGCCCTACGGACCCTAGTGTAGACGGGGCTAG
>NW_026602020.1:0-27273 GCF_029448725.1 Salvelinus fontinalis
CAGCACCCCTAAAGATGCCCCAACGACACCGCCCACCTATGAAAGCGATGATGCTAACTCATTTACTCCCATGAACGTCTCAGGACCTTTTCCTAATCCCGATCTCTCGGCGTGGTTAGACTTTTGAAAATGACTTTTGAATGACTATGATTAAATTCAATAAAATGTTTTATTTGAAAAATAAGCAATTTAACATTTGTGGCATTCTTGAAACATATGACGTGAGCATACGCCTTGATTACGCGTTCTTAAACGACACACATTTGAACACTTTTGATATTTTCTAACAAAACAAGATACAAAGTTATCATTACTTCTTAAATCATCCTTATAAAGAAACATAACATCTTCAAAAGAAACTCCCCGGGCTCTTTGGCACAGGTAAAATACACAGTGGTGACCGCATGTAGTGGAAAGGTTATCTTGCACTTGTTTGATGCTGTAGTAGATCTTTGAACCGTTTAGGGTCAAAAAATCTTTAATAGATTTAGGGAAATGTGAAAAACCGGGGGGAAAGCCATAGGAATCAAAAAAAGTTGAGATTTTTCTTCCACCTTCCTGTTCTAATGTCATAGCTAGCCAATGTTCACCAGGCATGTGTTTAGGATGGGTATTGACAATAAACATTGCAGGCCTCTCAGGCCATATCTCAATAGGTAATTCATCACAAGCCATCACTCCACAAAATTGTTTTCCAATCAAGCGGCTCATGAGCCCTTCCAACTCTTGGGTATTCATGTCTTTGCTCATAGGTCCTTAATAATAATCCACTAAGACCTGTCTTCGGGCATTCACTTCCAAGATTGAATCAGAGCATGCGTAAACAATCATGCTAACTGTACAGGTTAAAGGTGTACGGAAACGCATTTCCAGCCTGAGGTTACCTTGGGACATCACAGACAGATTTCCTGAGGTGTCATCATCAGGTGATAAATTGAAAGCATACAAAGTGTAACCCTCTGCAAAATCATTTCTGTCAATAGGCAAAGAGAGATCTTTTAGATGCCTCCCTGTGGCCAGGAATAGATTGTAAAATTCTCGCACAGATATGTTGTTGTTAAATTGGGGTTGGAAAGCCTTAGCAGGAACCTGACGTCCGTCCTGACAGAGAGCTACATACTCTGCATTGAAGTGTTGAAAATTAAAGGTTTTTTTATCTAAACTCCCCGTATTAGAGGCGTGATCAACCAGACCTATAACCACATATCTAGGTAAAGGGCCTAGAAATAGGTTTTCTTGACTGCAGATTCTACTGCCCACAGGTATGCTAAAGGTTTTCATGGTAATTCTTTGGAGAGGGTAAAGGGCATTTCCTTTCATCAAAGCACGTGAGTGACCCAGGCGTACTGCCGGAGATACAGACACTTTTTTAATAAAAAGGGTGGCCCCCAACACTTTCAAACTAAAATCCCCGTCTTGGGGAGACATCAGGCAAAACTCATCCTTGGCCCTGGTTAATTTTAATCTTAAATCAACAGAATTTAGGAGCAACCGTTCTTGAAAGAAAATGTCAGAGTGTATAGGGCCTAGCAAATGAAACTCTCGAGATTCGGCGCAGTAGCGAGCGCGTGCCGCTAGGCCTTTGTTCGCCCCCGTGGAAGGGTCTGTCGATTCCATAGAGACTCCTGCAGTATCCTTGCTAAACAACCCGGCGCTAAATTGTGTTTTGAGAGTGTCTTCGGAGTAGTTTAGCAAACACTCCATGATGGCTCTATATGGGTATGTGGCGCTGCTTTGACTGATTAGGCGTTCACCCAAAGTCACATCCACTTGGGAGAAGATGGTGGCCAAGGGGTAATTAATGAGACTCACTTTGGCATCGCCTGCAATATTAGACCCATCTCTTTTGGTCACTTTTAGACGTAAATGCACCAAGGTGTTGTTGAGGTCCAGATAGTTGTCACCGTGGCCTGGTATGAAAAATTCGATAGGCCCGTTATCTGTAATAGCCGAGAGGGGGGCTATCTCCACATAACTGGACCTGTCTATTGAATGCTGCGTTAACGGTGCCGTGAAAAGATCGAGTTCTGTCTTTATAGCTTCAGAGGACATTCGGTGTAAAAGAGCCATGTCACTTATTCTTTTAGAAAATACTTCCTAGTATTCTTTTTGGTCCAGACCTCCTCACTTTACCACGTCTTTGACTTACTGAGGTTCTTTTAACAGTTAACCTCCGCTTTTTAGGTGCAGGCCTGCGTCTTAAACCTGGGGGTCTCTTTTTTGGCCTTCGAGACAATATCATAAGACCCGAGCCTTCTTGATGCTCCACCTCTGGTGACGCTCTGCGGGTCATAGCATTTGCTACAACCTCACTTACTATATTTTTAGCCGCGGATTTTAAGTGTGGTTTGGCTATGCTGAAGCCTCTCTTCATAAACGGTAAAACCATCCTAAAGAGGTTACGAAATATACCCCCTATCCCCGCACCATACATTGTCGGTGCTCCATGATATCCTGGTAGTCCATTACCAACTTGATCCACATAGTATGAAACATAACGGTTGGGGTCGAGCTGAGGGTGCTCCATAACACTTTTATTTGGTATCATGTTTATAAATATAATACCAAATATTATATATGTAGAGAGGTTTTGGTGGGTCTAAAGTGTAGTTTTACAATCGTTTTACCATAAGTAAATTCAATGTTTTCGTTCTGATCCGTTTTAAGCTCAACCAGAATGTTTTCAATATATTTCTTGCTGACGGGTACGTAGTGCGGCTTGTCATAATTGACAGTGACGATGTCCCCATCCTTTCCGTCTATATGAACTGTTCTCAGGAGGGGCACACATGTGTCTCCGACCCTTTGATAGGTTATGATGTCGGTATACACAAATATGTTGTAAAAGCCTGCATGGATATCCGCAGGGAATGGGAATAATTTATCTTTCACATACGTCCATTTATTGGGACCCATCCCCAACATGTAGGATAAATTACTGCTGGTCTTTATACCCCCGTTAGCAGGCCCTGAGATTTGTATCCTTTTATGGATTGGATTGTAGAATAGGAATATTTCCATCTTGTTTAGGGTTAGGTGTTCATTCAACTCTGAGACGATCCTGTCGACGGTTCTATAGAAACCTTTTTTAAGCTTAATAAGTTTCGCAGGTTCCGATAACTTTTTGCAATAAAAATCACGGTCCTTATCTTTGATATTATACCAACTATGGGGGTATGTAATCTCGCTGAGACCTACTTCCCAAGCCTCGGATAACTCTATAGGCTTTGGAAAATTGGTTGTATAATTCGAACTCTGATTATTACGATATATATGTGCAGACGCATTACTGGGGAGAGTCAGGTAGAAGCCGCTGTGTTCCATGATGCACTCGTGTGTACACGAGAATGAGGAGCTAGTTATCAGGACTGTGGGTTTAAATTAATCCCCGTTGCCTCCACCACATCATGCTCCAATACCCAACTGTTGAACTTTTGGGGCTAGTTTTTCCAGCGGACCAGCAACCATTTTTTACCCTTTTCTCTCTTCTGATCTAGAATCTCCTCCACGTGAAAGACTTTGTCTTTACCCAACTGGACCTTCTGTAATTCCTTTTCATAAAAAGATCCCTCTATAAGCTCCCCGTCATAATCTTGTAATTTGTAGACAGAGGGTATGCGTGACAGACATTCTGTAACGGTGAACAACTCAGAGCTAAAGCCTTGTTCGTATTTTTTGTCGAAAACACCCCTCAATTTAGATATACGCACCAAGTCACCCACGTTGAATTTAAAGTTAATTTTTTTCTTACGGCGAACGGGGAACAAACCATACAGATTTTTAAAGACTTGAAAAGAGTTTTCAGAAGACACCTCCGCCGGCTTCATCCTTATACTCTTATGATAATTGTTATTGTAACCCGTTACTAAATCCTGAACTATATCGAGATATCGGTGTGTGTTGTGAGCTGTAAAATATCTCCACATCCGCTCCTTCAAAGTCCTATTAAAGCGTTCCACAACCGAAGCTTTCAAATCCGAGCCTGTAGCAAAATGTATTATTTTATACTTATTCATCAGCTTCTGAAATGTTTTATTGAAGAATTCTTTTCCTCCATCAGTCTGCACTTTATTGGGTGCTCCTCCTGCCTTCAAGATCGAGTCAAAGGCCCGGGTTACCTCGGCCCCGCTCTTATTTTTTAAAACCCTTACAAAGGCTACTTTAGAGAAAATATCTATAACCGTTAGCATGTAGCGATTTCCATCATTTTTATCGGCAAGGGCCTGCATGTCGCATAGATCCGCCTGAAATTGGGATAAGGGATGCGTAGAAAAAACTCTATTTCTTGGAAAATGTTTTCTTACAGATTTATGGAGAGTATAGGCATCCTGCTCTGATAACCACTCACTCACTTTAGCATCGCTTAACAGGCTACCTGTTTCTTCGGCTATTGCTCTCTGTAAACGCTCTTTACCACCATAAGACCCGGGGTTAGCGGGATTATAATAAATGTTTTTCAACAGCTGTTCAGCCATCCTTCTTGCCTCTCTGAGGGACAATAACGTTAATGAGCCACTTTCAAATAACGACAACATTTCAGTTTGAGAATTTTTATTTTTTAACACCAAGTATTACGTATACAACCAATTCAGGATTTGTTGCAAGATACAAGTCCCAGTTTTCTCAACAATCACATCATGCAACACCCTGTATATATGGTTTAGATTTACAGGTTTGTGTCGCTGAATTTTTAAAACACACACGTCGGATATATAAGTATATAAACAACAAATATGATACACGTTCACATTAAATGGGGGTTCAAACAAATAATGCAAAATCTTAGCCAAAGTTACTTCTAGCTCTTCAGACTCATCAACAATTCTTGATACCATTTGTGTCCATTGCAAACTCCCACCCGTATGTCGTACATGATTCATGATTTGTTCCATTTTCAACAAACGCTCGACATTAGCCCAGGTATTGTGTGTCGTGTAGAACGATACATTATTCACTTTATTTTCAATAATCTGATGCATAACATTTGTAAGGTCTCTCAAAAGAAAAAATGTATTTATTCGCTCCAACATCGTAGACACATAGTTACCCATAGCTCTAAATAACAAAATGTCACTCGGTCTCTTGGGATTTATTGAGCCAGAAAAGCACCACATCAGCCACCACAGCTTCCCGGTATTTGTTGTCGGTCACCAGGGTGTGTCGGATTTCTTTGAGTTTCTCGTGGATGAAAATTGCCTCCTTCAGTTCATGTAGGAAGGCCTCGGTTACCCCGTAAACTCTGGGGATAGACGGCACAAGACCCATAGACTCCAGGGCGCTGACCAGCGATGGTATAAACCTGCGGGACCACAGTCTTTTCACCAGCTCCTCAAAATGATTGAAAAAGTAGTATCTCGGAGGGTCGTATAGGCAAGGATGACGACGCTGGCTGGGGTGATTGATCTCACAGCCGATGCATTTTTCTCTTATATAGTCGCCAATCACCAAGTCTAAAAGTGTAGCTACAGAGGCCTTGATGGTATCCACAAAAATAGTACTGACCACCCCATCAAACACATCCTCAGGCTGGGTACATGTAGGGGGTGTCGCGGGTCTTGCCAGGGGTGAGTAGAGTGTAGGGCTGCGAGGCATTGAGTCCTTAGTTTCGGGGCCCCATGACGTAGCGGAGTCCTCGTAGAAGGTAGGGATATCCATGGTCTATGATGAAATGAAGAACCGGCTGCTTTTGCTTTTATTGTAGAACCCCAGCATTTGGGTATCTGGGCGTGGTTAAAGACTCCCCGTACTTAGTTTTCTTCTGAAGTTGTATCTTCTTGAGGCTCTTTTGAAACGTAATCTTCAAGATTCGTATATATTATGCACTTCTTTAAATGCACAAGGCTCTGCCTCTGTTGGCTCTGTACAAAGAGATCATCCAACGCCTTCAACATGTTCAATTCCAGTACATCCCAACTTTTAAAAGGAATAAGCAGACGCAGTCTGGTATCCCCAGTATGGCCCCCCTCCCGAAGGTTTTGGTTTCGGATTTCCTGGGTGCCGATATAGAACTCCACGCAGCCGCAGGGACGTCCATTCTGTCTTTGTATTTTCACCCTGTGAAATATTCGTCCTGAGGAGTCAGGGGTACCTTCCCAACGGGTCTCGTGCCCCGTGAACACACTATACCCCTTGGTGATAAGGCGCAGTTCAGGACACACAACCTTGCGAAAAACCGACCAGTCTTCAACACCATAGTCCAAGCCTACAGTCTGGTCTGTATATTCTTCTCCTTCAGCGACCGTATAGAGGGTCACTCTACAGGCCACGTAATCAAACCGATACCCCCACAGCTGTCCATTAGACATCAACACTTGATCTTTCAGCGCATTTGATGGAGGTATTTGGCTTCTATACACATTTAAAAAACGTTTTTTTGGAGCATCATATATTGCGGGTTGATACTTGGCCCGTGCTCTATGTACCAACCGAGGACCCGCTTCAGTTGTTACAGTCATCACCGCTTTGCCACCGATCCCAAATTCCATGGTTATTCTTAAGATCTTGTACAGTCTTAAACAGGAATTGTTCTGGGGCTTTATAAGGCTTCTGCAAAGCCAGCCTCTTTGAAATGTTCATTAACAACCCCCAACACTAGACATCCAGGAACAGTTTGACATGACACCTGGTCACTTACCCCAAAAAGCCCAGGATGTCCTGACCGGAAGCCCAAATATGGGCATGCCCCCCTTCTACAAACCATTGGGGCATCAATCACTACATAGGGTCATAAATCATGATCTTTTTCTGATTTACGACATTGACAACTTGACACTTACCCCAAAGACCCCCACCCCGGCCAGGATGTCCTGACCGGAAGCCCAAATATGGGCATGCCTGCTACAACAGGACATAGGGTCATAAATCATTACATAGGGTCATAAATCAGGCTGGGGTCATAAATCATTACCGGTTGACCTGACAACTGGACCCTTACCCAAAGACCCCCACCTAACCATCAGGGGGGTCATAAATCATTACATAGGGTCATAAATCAGGCTGGGGTCATAAATCATTACCGGTTGACCTGACAACTGGACCCTTACCCAAAGACCCCCACCTAACCATCAGAATGTCCTGACAGGCAGCCCCTTAGGTTCACCTAGCGGTCACATAGGCTCACATAGGGTCATCCATCAAATCTTGACGTGTGACATCTACTTTAATCTCTCTACCATCTATCAAATCACAAAACTGTTTGATGGGAATATGAAATCTGTCACCTGGGACAAGAAAAAGCTGGACCATTTCCTCAACATTCTCGAACGCCAATTTGAGAACCTTAAGTCCTGTGTAAGTAACGGGTCTATTTAAAGTATAATCCCTGTTTCGGTCAGGGCTCTCCAACCCTGTTCATGGAGAACCTCCCTCCTGTAGGTTTTCGCTCCAACCCCAGTTGTAACTAACCTGATTCAGTTTATCAACCAGCTAATTAATCGGCTGTGCTAGAGGAGGATTGTAGTGAAAACCTAAAGGAGCGTATCTCTCCAGGAACAGGGTTGGAGAGCCCTGTCTAAGCTGTAGACTATTAACTGTACAAGTGAGAAAATCTATGTGGGCTATTATGTTCAGTGGGAGGCTAATGTTTTAATCTTGTCCAACAGGTATCACCTGCCAAGATACCTGAGAGGAGACTGAAACGTTACTTCAAGAATTTGAATAGGATGGTACTGAGAAAAATGGTGAGTTTGTTTTCGGATGGCAACGTGTTTAATATATCTAATCAAATCAATATTAACTAGGCTAAGCAGGAGCAGTTTTGAAACATTTTTGGGGTTCTAGGGACATATGTATTAAGCATCTCAGAGAAGTGCTGATCTAGTATCAGGTTTCCTCTGCCTTATTTATAGTGATCTAAAAGACAATACTGATCCTAAATCAGCACTCCTACTCTGACATGCTTCATACATTATTATTATTATTATTACATACGGCCCCAGCCCTTTGTTGTTCAAGACAATATGATCATTATATGACTAGAAAGTCCATACCACTAATATGTAAATTTTCCTTTGTTTTCAGAACTACAGTGCACTGGCATGGGAGCTCATCAGGAAAGAGACAAAACATCATCTGGAAAGATTGGATATTTTTCAGGCAAAGATTCACTGATCATCCAGACTCATCTCAGAAGCTACGCCCTTACCAGTTTATAAAGCATGAATACAATCATGTGGGACCCTGTCAGTCTATTTATTTTATTTAATGCATAATTTATTGTTTTTTTATTATTATACATTTATATTTATATTTTGTATGTCCCTTTTGTACCAATGTTGAACTGAACTGTATTACCTGTCTGCTTGAATAACCTGTGAAAAAATGGCATATTGAAAATGTGTTTAGTTGAATTTAACTGTGTATCGTTCTGCTTTTTCAGTGTCTCACACTTATTCTCAGTGGTGGAAAAAGTACCCAATTGTAATTCTTGAGTAAAAGTAAAGATACCTTACTAGAAAATGACTCAAGTAAAAGTTAAATTCACCCAGTAAAATTCTACTTGAGTAAAAGTATTTGGTTTAAAATATACTTAAGTATCAAAAGTAAAAGTATAAAGTATTTCCAATTCCTTATATTCAGCAATCCAGACGTCATCATTTTCTATTTTTCTTAATTTACAGATAGCCAGGGGCACACTCCAACATTCAGATAAAACTTACAAACGAAACATCTGTGTTTAGTGAGTCCGCTAGATCAGAGGCAGTAGGGACGACCAGGGATGTTCTGTTGATAAGTGCATGAATTTGACAATTTTCCTGTCCTGCTAAGCATTCAAAATGTTACGAGTACTTTTGGGTGTCAAGGAAAATGTATGGAGTAAATATAATACAATTTCTTTAGGAATGTAATGAAGTAAAAGTAAAAGTAGTCAAAAATATAAATAGCAAAATAAAGTACAGATACCCCAAAATACTTCTTAATTAGTACTTTAATGTATTTTTACACCACTGTTTATTCTACATGTTTGACCTGTTTAATACTTAGAAATGCGCCTGTTGTAGACAGACCGGGTGTCTGAGGATTGATCTCAAAAGTTCGGCTCAGCGGGAGGGAAAATATTGGCTGAACACCCAGACTGTGGTTGCCAGGTGTTGTCCTCCTCTGCAGCCGGTCTCTGGGAGCAAACGCTTTGCTGAGAAATGAGACACTTGGTTATCTTTGTGTAACCCGAAGCGATAGTATAAATACGCTGAGGGTGAAATACCTCGTCAGAGTTTCTGACTAACTTCCACATGAAGCGCAGTTTGTCTGTAATCTCTCGGCTGGCGTGAATAAACATACATTCATTTAAGCTTGACTTTGGGGTCCTTAGCAGTACTTTCCCCGACTTGTGAATACAATGTAATTTGTATAATTTGTCCAAATTTCGTTCTTGTCAAAAACCAATGACAGTGGATTTATCTAACCATCTGAGGGGATGCAGATTAAACTCGTTGCTGATCGTCAGTCACGTGATTTTCTACTTTAAATTTATACACCACGTGACCAAAAGTATGTGGCCACCTGCTCATCGAACATCTCATTCCCCCCATTGCTGCTATAGTAGCCTCTACTCTTCTGGGAATGCTTTCCACTAGATGTTACTTCAAACATTGCTGCGGGGAGTTGCTTCCATTCAGCCAAAAGAGCATTAGTGAGGTCGGGCACTGATGTTGGGCGATTAGGCCTGGCTCGCAGTCGGTGTTCCATTTCATCCCAAACGTGTTCAATGGGGTTGATATCAGGGCTCCGTGCAAGCCAGACAAGTTCTTGCACACCAATCTCGACAAACCATTTCTGTATGGACCTTGCTTGGTGCACTGGGGCATTGTCAGGCTGAAACAGGAAAGGGCCTTCCCCAAACTGTTGCCTCAAAGTTGGAAGCACAGAATTGTCTAGAATGTCATTGTATGCTGTAGCGTGAAGATTTCCCTTCACTTGAGCTAAGGGGCCTACCCCGAACCATGAAAAACAGCCCCAGACCACTATTCCTCCTCCACCAAACTTTACAGTTGGCACTATGCAATCGGGCAGGTAACATTCTTCTGGTGTCCACCAATCTCAGATTTGTCCGTTGGACTGCCAGATGGTGAAGCATGATTCATCACCACAGAAAACATGTTTCCACTGCTCCAGAGTCCAATTGTAGCGAGCTTGACACCACTCAAGCCGACGCTTGGCATTGCGCATGGTGACCTCACATGCTGACCAGACCGGACACGTTGCGTGTGCGAGCATCGCAAAATAAATGTAGAAATCCATGTTATTCAATTATTGCACCCACACTGCTAGCGCGCCAACGAGCGCCTGGACGCCAAGGGCTAAAATAGAACTCATTCCTATTTCTGACGCAGATCACGCTGCAAGTCCTGCCTCTCCCATCTCCTCATTGGTTTATAGAAGCAGGTACCCACGTGCCATCTCCTCATTGGTTTATAGAAGCAGGTACCCACGTGACATCTCCTCATTGGTTATACCCACGTGGGTGATAGAAAGACGAACTGTTTTGCCAGTAGGCGTGGTAATACAATGAAAGTTGAGATGCGATCACCATATAATTTAAACAATGAAAAAGCCTGGAAGGAGGATAGATGACTAGAAACGATTCGGTTGGCCGTTTTATGTGTGGATTAATTGTCGGAGTAGAGATCCTTGTGCATTTCAGGTAAAATAACAACTCAATGTTTATATCCCAGGACAAATTAGCTAGCAACAGCAAGCTAGCTAAATAGGACAAATTAACGTTAGCTAGCAAGTGCAAGCTAACTAGCTAAATTACCATACATGTTTAATGCTTTTCGACCTGTCCCCAAATGAATGTCATTGGTTCAGAGTTTGTTTTGTTTGTGATCGCGTTTGGTGTGGGGTCGCAAAATAAATTTATGCACGATAGCGCACGATGGTGCACTCGCGCAGCCGGTTTGGGCAAGGCTTGTGTGCGGCTGCTCGGCCATGGAAACCTATTTCATGAAGCTCTCAAAGAACAGTTTTTTTTTATTTTTTTATTCTTGTGCTGACATTGCTTCCAGAGTAGTTTGGAACTCGGTAGTGAGTGTTGCAACCGAGGAGAGACGATTTTTTACGCACTACACGCTTCAGCACTCAGTGGTCCGGTTCTGTTGCTTGTGTGGCCAACCACTTCGCGGCTGAGCCATTATTTCCCTTCGACGGTTCCACTTCACAATAAACGCACTTGTAGTTTACCGTGGCAGCTCTAGAAGGACAGAAATTTGACGAACTGACTTGTTGGAAAGGCTGCATGTTATGACTAAGACTTGGAATTCCTGGATAGAATAGAGATATTGTAGATATATATATCCAATTATTTAATGGTGTGAGGTTATTTGCCATAACATCTTGAATGGTGAGTATGTGTGTTTACTTTATATGGTATAATACTCATATGTGCTGTATCTAAATGGTTTTAAGTATGTTTTGTGTATATGTAAAAAAATATATATATATATCATAATAATCATCCAATGACTTGGCACATGAAACTGTTAATGAACGCAATGTGTAAACTCAATAAATGCAATTTCCCCCGAGAGAAACTTGTCAAGAGTGGATCATCATGTGTTCTTTTGGTTGAGTTGAGTATATTTTTTCAATTGAAGATCACCACTGACGTTTGTAGGCAACAATGAAAGGTTTCGATACACCGGGTTAACTTATGAAACCAACCTTCTTTACAGTCTCATCATAAGGCTTATTTATGGTGAATCACGCAGCTAGGCTACTTGGTTGTCTCATCTCGGTTGCCTGTCAGGAATTTTGGGATGCCTTCCTATAGGCTACATATTGATGCTTGTCTCAGATTTCCAGGCCGATTTTTCGAATACTTCGTGAGATTTTGTTGTTTAGCCGACACTCATGATAACCAGTTTGACGTGGTGGAGTTTTTCATTTAGCATATGTCCGGTGTATCCAACGATGGGATGGATGCACATGGAACGATGCTCGTCTCAAAATCCCAAATAAGCACAGCATCAAACTCGGCTGACATAAACCATTGATGATTGTGTTCGAGCACGAGACGCAGCCTAATTTCTAAATCTGGGCACAATTTACATCTTAGCTGACCATATCATGTTTTAAATACCTAAGGTGGTCGTTTTCCGGTTCAGTGCTTGCAAGAGAACTTGAACATCGAATTCAACATGAATTTGTTATTCGAAGACAAACAGTAGCCAAATAATTTTCTTCAATGGAATGATTTTATAGCACACTAATTTACATCCATTTATTTTTCCCAACAGAGAGAGATGGTTTTGACTGCATATATCATTTTAGGTCAAGTGAGAACGATATTTGCTAAACCTCTCCAGCCTCTGTGTCACGACTTCCGCCGAAGTTGTTCCCCTCTTATTGTTCGGGCGGTGTTCGGCGGGCGACGTCACCGACCTTCTAGCCATCGCTGATCCATTTTTCATTTTCCATTGGTTTTGTCTTGTCTTTCATCACACCTGATTCCAATCCCACCAATTACATGTTGTGTATTTAACCCTCTGTTCCACTCATGTCCTTGTCGGTGGTGATTGTTTATTGTAAGTGTGTGTACGTCTGTACTGGTGTGAGGCGGGTTATGTTACACATGGATATTTATTATTATGTTTTCCGGTGGGTTTTTGTAAATAAATTGCGCCGTTGGAAACACAGTTATTTCTCTCCTGCGTCTGACTTTTCGGCCGCTAGTTAATACCCTTACACTCTGTCATGGAACAAAAGTCCCCTAGATTACTTTAGAAATATAATTTTCCGACAGACAACCAATTTATCTGAATGCGTGATTATGATTCTTTTTTGCCTACAAATTGAAATGTCTTCCCTGATATGATAATACCACTTATTACATTAAATAGTTTCACACAGTTAAATGCAGATTAAAATTATACCATTGGACACCTGTTCATGAAGACACTACGTCGTTCTAGAAAACATTGCTTCAGCTAAATGAAGCAACTTCTAAAGCAAAAGGTTAAAATAACACAGTAGCTTATATTGAATGGTTTAATTTGATTCACTTTTTCGTTCTTCCATTTACTCATTTCAATTTACTGTGGGGTTTTGTCGTTTCATGACAACAGCTTTTGTACTTGGGAGGATGTTCGAAATGAAATCGTGTGGAAATAGAAGGATCTACAGATTCTACTCGAGTCTATGCACCACACATGAGCAGATGTAATATGTATATTTCATAACACGGCTGACTGTAGGCTACCAAAATAAACCTGCTGACCCATTTAAACCATTTGTAATTCATTGACCGGACAAATACAGTGAAATTCATCTCACGTTTGAAAATAATCATTCATTTGTTGATAGGCATACAATGTTGTTCAATCAATGCCATGATCAGTTTATTGTTACAAAGTGACATAATATAAATGCTAAATATAGAAACTGCGTAATCACTAACCTGACATCTCCAATTAACCCTCCTGCTGTGTTCCGGTCGAATTGGACCGATTTACAAGTTTTCTCTTGGAAAAATGTAGTTCATTTAATCGGATTGTCATACGGTTCCGTGACTTTGTCCACACAAGGCATCTGAACACACAAAATACATGTGGATGATTTTCATAACATTGGGGTGTTTTATTGAACTTTTGTACACTTGCGATCTTCCCGGTCAAAATTGACCGGTCATTAGAAATGAATGGGTGAGACTACAATTAGTGTATAAAATTGAGTTCAGGCACATGCCCATTCATCAGATAGACAAACTTCCTCTCCCAGACCTCCACATGCATGTGTGTTTGAGCACACTACAGACACACCTCACTCCCCTTCTTTGCTTCCATGGCAACCCCCACCGGAACCTTTCCCCAATAGAATCTTTCCCCCACGGGAACCACACCTGTTGGCAGTCTCACAAACAATCGCAACATTGCTTCAATAATATATAGCACTTTTCTCGCAGCTCTGGTATATAAAGCTTTTTTGAGGCCTTGCTCACAATTCGTTCTGTGGCAGCACAATGACCAAACGAGATACTGTATGTGAGGCTCTTAATCATATCTTTGATCATGACACTGGTAAGGAGGAGAGAGTCCTTGTTAAACTTTGACACAAAGTAGTCTGTGATAAAGAGCACAATAGGTTTAATCTGAGTATTTGTTATAGTCAAAATAATCCATACATTATGCTTTAATTTACTAAAAAACGAGTTGTATGAGCTCAGGTCAATGAGGCCTTCAGGACATAAATAGCAAATAGAAGTTAAAAACGTGTAATGTTCACAAGAACTTAAGTTGATAAAAAGATATAACACAACATTAGGTGATAATATATGTATTATTATGGATTTATAATCAGCTATAATGGGGAAGTCATTTTGGACCGGGAAGACAGAATTAGTTCACATGAAACGAATACAACAGGAGGGTTAACGTCATCATCAGAATTATTCTATGAGTCTATATATCAATGTGACTTTTCTGCTCATTCACATTAGGCCAAACTCACACATAATCGTCATCATTTTCGTCGTCTTGGTAAGCGCCTAATAAAGGCTAATCTAGGACAAATACTATTTTATTAACCAGAAATGAACAAACTGTAAAAAGATCCCCTTGGAATTTACCGAATCAATGTAATAAGAATAAACACCATGAGAGATAATATAAAGTTAAATAAGCCAATACTATCCGCACTATACTCTCAAAATAGGTTACTGCTTTCTTAGTTTTTTATATTCAATATTGAATATGGGGTGGCAGGTAGCCTAGTGGTTAGATTGTTGGGCCAGTAACCGAAAGGTTGCTAGAGCGAATCCCCGAGTTGACAAGGTACACATCTGTCGTTCTGCCCCCGAACAAGGCAGTTAACCCACTGTTCCTAGGCCGTCATTGTAAATAAGAATTTGTTCTTAACTGACTTGTCTAGTTAAATAAAGGTGAAATAAAAAATAATAATTTCCTGCTGAATAACTGCTTTCTGACCTCATGAAATGCAATTCTCTGCATAGACATGTATAAAAACTGTTAACTTGCTGGACAAAAACATTCTTATTAATTTCACAATAGCAAAAAAAGTGGGGCTTGTAAAGGGAAGCTAAAGCCTGAACCATGCAGCCTTCTTCACCACAAAGGAATGTTTTATACCTTCACGTATAGCGATACTTTGGTTAATTATATGATGGACAACTTTAGCAATATAGGTATCATATCGAATCAAGATAATCGGTTGTTGATCATTTCGAACGTCTGTTACACTTAAATATAATCAAAAGAAACATGGCATGGTTGAAATAGTAGAGTATCTGCCTGACTCTGTTCTGTCGAGGCACAGCAGACTCCGATCGGTGCAGGTGGACGCTGAACCGGTTCAAAAACAGATGACCTAGCTAAGTTAAGAAATTAAAGGGATGGGTAAATGATCCCTCGTGGTGTAGCCTAAGCTATATTTGGGGGGCAGACAGTAATTGGCACAGGTCTTTAATTTGTGATTTAAAACAGAACAAATTCACTGACCACCATTTTATATTGTCTCCAGGTCGGGTGTGGTGTTGGGGCATCCCTCTGGAGATGGAGGGTCGGTTACTTCTGGTAACGCGCCATGAAAACATATTTCGACAAGCTGAACACCGTCTTGAAACAGAAGGTGGGTCCAATACTAAATGTCGTCGAAAAGAGGCTAAATTAATCACAGAAAAAGTTCTAGATCACCACAAATCGGATGAATTTTGCTGCCACAACTCACATGTGAAACATGGAACTTCCAAACGCCGTTTAAGTCGAAGGATGCGTTGGCGCTGCACCTGCTGTGGTTGATTTGACTTAAACATGAATGTATTGTATGCTCTCCAGGAACACAGCGCATGCGCATGTGAGATCGTGGGGTTTAGGTTCGCTTCAAACTGGTTGAGTTAAAAAAATTCCACGACAGCGGAGTCAAGCGGTGACGAAATCAAATGCAGAGTCCAGCAGTGAGGAAGAAGCAGTCTGTTTGACAAACCACATAATCATCATTGGAAACATGTGACATGTACCTGAGGCTGGCTAATAGATTGACGGATGATATATTTACTGACTGAAAAAAATATGGGCCTCCCGGGTGGCGCAGTGGTCTAGGGCACTGCATCGCAGTGCTAACTGCGCCACCAGAGTCTCTGGGTTTGCGCCCAGGCTCTGTCGCAGCCGGCCGCGACCGGGAGGTCCGTGGGGCGACGCACAATTGGCATAGCGTCGTCCGGGGTAGGGAGGGTTTGGCCGGTAGGGATATCCTTGTCTCATCGCGCTCCAGCGACTCCTGTGGCGGGCCGGGCGCAGTGCGCGCCAACCAAGGGGGGCCAGGTACACGGTGTTTCCTCCGACACATTGGTGCGGCTGGCTTCCGGGTTGGAGGCGCGCTGTGTTAAGAAGCAGTACGGCTGGTTGGGTTGTGCTTCGGAGGACGCATGGCTTTCGACCTTCGTCTCTCCCGTGCCCGTACGGGAGTTGTAGCGATGAGACAAGGTAGTAATTACTAGCGATTGGATACCACGAAAATTGGGGAGAAAATGGGATAAAAAAACATTAAAAAAAACATAAAAAAAAAAAAATACAATTTAAAAAAAAAAAAAATACATTAAAAATAAATTAAAAAAAGACAAAAAATGTTAGCCAGCTTCATATTGTTTGTATTCATTTACATATTCAGTCATCCATGCATTCATCCATTCAGTCTTTCATGCATTCATTTGTTTATGGGCAATATGCAGTTCAAAACAGCAGCATAGTGGAGTCTATGCACTACAAATGAGCAGATGTAATATATTTATTTTAAACACCACTGTAGGCTGCCGAAATAAACCTGCTGACCCATTTAACAACAGTTGTAATTAACTGACTGCACAAATACAGTGGAATTCATATCAAGTTTTAAAATAATCATTAATTTGATGATTGGCCAACAATCTTGAACAATCAATGCCATGATCAGTTAGTTCATTGTTACAAGGTAACCTAATATAAAGACTTAACATAAAAACAGCATAATCAGAAACCTACACCTCCAATTAACGTCGTAGTCATCATCGTCATATGATTCTATATCTGAATGGGATTTTCATGGTTAAATAAAAGTTTAGAAAAATAGAGCTAGAACCATCATTAGCGTCATCATCATTCACATTCGGTCAAATTCACACATCATCGTCAAGGCTAATTTAGGGCGTATGCTCTTTTTTTAAACAAAAATGAACTAACTTTAAAAAGACCCCTTGGAATTTACCAAATCAATTTAATAAGAATGAAGCGCATAAGAGAAAAGGAAAAGTAATTCCCCTGCATGCTGGCAATACCACCAGAATACCACCGCACATTACTCTCGATTTTAGAGGCGGCGGCTTTTGTCTTCATTCAACACTACCAGTCACTCTATTAATAAAACGTATTTTTATTCAAAAGATTTGCAATATTAACACGGAACAGTAATGCTTCATATTGCACTACCTGATTAAAAGAGAGTCGACAACAGACTTGGCGTCTGTGACCAAAAAATGATCTCCGTGCTACGACTATCAAAAAACCTTTCTACACAGAATCTGAAAAATGTGGTGTGCAATGTCCAAAACTACAGCATATTTATATTGAACATGGCCCTCATTTCATAGGAGAGAGCCCTGTACCATTGTATTATAGAAATCAAAAAGCAGCCATGGTTTTCTTAGTTTTTAATATTCAACATGTCCTACATTTTAACACCTGCTGAATATGTTAGCATGAAATGCATTGCTCCAATGCAATTGTCTACATATGAAAACTGTTAACTTGATAGGCAAACACTTTCTGATTAGTTTTACAATAGCATAATTAATAATCACCCGCTGAAAATTGGGGCTTATAAAGGGAAGCGAAAGCCTGAACTACGAAACCCTTCTTCACCACAAGGGATTTTGACACATTTACGTATCGATTCTTGTCTTATATAAAATGGGCAACTTCAACAGTCTAGGTATCATATTAATCTAGATTAAGATAATCCGTCTTTATTCATTTTTAATAGCTGTTCCGTTCAAGTTCTTATAAAAGAAACATGGCTGTATTGAAATGGTTGAGCATTTGCCTGACTCTGTTCTGCCAAGGCACTGCAGCATCAACACCTTGCAACTGGACGCAGTTTAGGTTGGGGAAGCTGAACGACGTGAGCATAGACCTGCTCTCACGTATGGTGAGGAATTTAAACTGCACCAGTCCGCTATTTGGTGTGCACAAATTGATGCGCAAAATTCGCAATGATATTCAAATTTCTATTTTGCATTATAGCACATTTTATTGTTAAGCAATGCTTTCACGTTTGAACAACATTGTTTCATTTCAGGTTACTATCACAATATGGTTTACTTCTTGATATTGATATGAATTCTATTTCAGGGTGGACTCTTTCCACTTAAGTGTGTAGAAGAAAACGTCGAACTGTTTCCAGAGGATGTTTACAAGAACACAGAGGTAGGATACACTTCAGTATTTTGATAAACTAAAGTACAGTATAACTAAAGTACAGTATAGTAAATTGGAAGTTTAACCACTTCTTTAGACTCCCAATGCCTAAAACCCTGTTTTATTTTATCCAGGGTGAGGACGTCTCTGTGGTTGCATTAGAGGCTATGCGATATGTGGACCAATTATATAACAACAGTCTGACGTCTGTCACGTGGAACAAAACACAACTTAACCGGTTCCAAAACGTCATATATCGTCAAGTTCATAACTTAGAGTTATGTGTAAGTATGATCCCTCTTGTGTAGTCAATAGGTTATACGCTGAGTGTACAAAACTTTAGGAAGAACGGCACTTTATATGACATAGACTGATATAGACATGACATAGAGTGTCTTTCACGGGAGTATGCTAGTAGGTACCAGGCGCACCAATTTGGATGTGTCAAGAACTGCAACGCCATTGGCTTTTTTAATGCTTAAGAGTTTCCTTTGTGTATGAAGAATGGTCCACCACCCAAAGGATATCCAGCCAACATGACACAACTGTGGGAAGTATTGGAGTCAACATGGGCCACTATCGCCGTGGAACACCTGCTCTGACAAATTTAGGCTGTTCTGAGGGTAGAACGGAGTGCAACTCAATGTCAGGAAGGTGATCCTAATGTTGTGTACACTCAGTGTATTTTGGGGGCAGACAATCGTGGGCATTGGTATTTACATAATTTATACACTACAAATATTTTTGTTATATATTTTCATTACCGTCTCATCAAACCGAATTAATGCACTCACCAGCATTTTATATTGTCTCCAGGTCGTAGGTGGTGGTTGGAAATCCTCTGGAGATGGAGGGTCGGTTACTCTGAAAACATATTTCAACAAGCTGAACACCGTCTTGAAAGACAAGGTGGGTCCAATTTCAAATGTCCTCAAATAGAGGCTAAATTAATCTGAGCAAAAGTTCTAGATCACCACAAATAGGACGCATTTCAATGCCACAACTCACATATGAAACTTGGAATTGCCCATTGCCGTTTTTATGTCGATGGATGCGTTGGATCAACAACACCTGCAGTGGTTGAGTTGACTTAAAATGTATATATTGTACGCTCTCCAGGAACACAGCGCATGCGCATGGGAGATTGTGCGAAAGGAGATTCGCGAAAACTTGGTGCAGTTCAAGAAATTCATTGACAGCAGAGTCAAGCCGTGAGGAGAACCACAGAATCATCATTGGAGACGTGACATATTCTTCAGGCTGGCTAACAGATTGATGGCTGATATATATACTGACTGACTGACTGGCTGCTAGATTGACTGAATGACTGAATTATTTATTTATATATATTGCTAGACTGATATTTATGTGTACACTATGTATTTATTTATTCGTGTTTTATTTATAATACAATTTAATAAAAATACATACAATTATTCTCATATTGTTTTCATTCACTTATATAATTAATTCATGCTTTCATGCATTCATTTTTTTATAGACTGACTTTCTAAAGGGGAACTCTGCAATTCCATCAAAACCAAAGCACACTCAACCACTATTTTTGTAAATAGCTGAGAGATGGGGTTGAAAAAAAGAACCACTGTCACAGAACTATAGATGCAAGGAAGGATTATCCAAGAAATCACAATTCTAGTTTTATCTACATTTTGAAGATATACAGTGGTTGTTAATATTTGCATTGTTTCAAACAAAGGTGTAAAACACGTTGGCACGTTGGTTTGTTGTGTTGCAACACAATCTCACACTCAATTCGTGCAAATATGTACGAAAAGTATTTTGCATATTTCAAGCACTTTTGTGCATTTTTGTGTGAAAAGATACGCATTTTTGTGCTACTTAATACGTAGGAAAAGACACTCATTTTTGTACAAATTCATTCATTGGAAGAAACTTTTTCGGGGTCAAACTTTGGAACAATCTTTTGAAAGTTATTTGAGCAATGCTTGATGAGCAACTGTCTTTTTTTTTGTCCCATATATTTTTAAATAAAAAAACAAACTTGATAAACCAAATATTGTTAATCAACCAGGTTGTCACCAAAATAATTATATTATAATAGAAGCCTTACATTGTTTTTACATTTTTATTAACACCTAGAACCATTTCTATGATTGTTTTCTCTTAATTCTTTAGGATTCTGGTGTATTTGGAGTCAGATAGACCCTTTGATCATGTAGTAACCAAAAAAGTGTTAAACAAATCAAAATATATTTTAAATTTGAGATTCTTCCAAGATGCCACTCTTTGCCTTGATGACAGCTTTGCACACTCTTGGCATTCTCTCAACCGGATTCATGAGATAATCACCTGGAATGACATGATGCCAGACGATAGGATGGAAATTCCCTCCTCCGACATTGCGTATCATCATCGCCATCTGCAAACAGTAGCAGACAAAATTCCAGCTGTGGACACAGACGCTCCCATCCTCCTGATCTTAGGACGAGACATATTAAGGGTACACACAGTACAAAAGCAAATCAATGGGCCCCAATACATTCCTTATGCATAGCGACTTGATCTTGGGTGTGTCATCGTGGGTGAGGTCTGTCTTGGAACGGCTCACCGACCAGCCAGTGTGATCAAGTTCAAGAGAAACCTACTTCAAAATGGTCGCACATCCTATCTGAGCCCTTGCCCTGACTTCATAGAGGTGAAAGAGAACTACAGCAGCATAGCTCAGAAACACATCTCTCTCTCTCTCTACAGTGCACTCGAGAGATCTAAGCACAACTGTGAACACAGACAGCCTGGGATGTTCCGTGTTCGACAAAAAATAAGACGATGATAAACCAGCATCATCAGTGGAGGACAAAGCCTTCTTGGACATTATGGACGAACAGGTTTTCCAGGATGACGTAAACAACTGGGTGGCTCCACTACCCTTTCGCCCCACTAGACCTTCCTAATAAAAGGGAACAGGCCATGAACCGTCTCACATCACTTCGCAGGACTTTAGACAAAAAGCCTGACATGAAACGTCATTTATTCTTCATGCAAAAGATGCTGGATAATGACCAAGTCGAACATTCTCCACCACTAAAGGGAGACAAAGAACGCTGGTATCTGC
The DNA here is from genome assembly GCF_029448725.1 of Salvelinus fontinalis. NCBI lineage: Eukaryota > Metazoa > Chordata > Actinopteri > Salmoniformes > Salmonidae > Salvelinus > Salvelinus fontinalis. The sequence continues at coordinate 21,496 of NW_026602020.1, forward strand.
CCATATTTGGTGTTTACCATCCACAAAAGCCTGAACAAATAAGAGTGGTGTTTGACTCCAGTGAAAAGTGTAAAGGAATGTCACTTAACGACGTCCTGCTCAGTGGTCCAGACTTAAACAACACGCTCTTGGGCGTCCTAATGCGCTTCTGCAAGGACTGCATTGCGCTAACGGCAGATGTGTAACACATGTTTTACTGTTTTGGTGTACGTGAGGATCACAGAGATTACTTAAGGTTTCCCTGGTATGAAGACAACACTCCAGATAGAAACACAACTGAGTACAGGATGAAAGTACATGTATTTGGGAACAGCCCTTCACCAGCCATCTACTGCATGAGACAAGCAGCTCTACAGGGTGAGAAGGAACACGGGTCAAAACCCAAGAAATATGTAGTGAAGAATTTCTACGTCGATGATGGGCTGACATCAGTAGCTACTACAGAAGAAAAACACAAGCAATGTTAGCGGAGACCAACATGAAACTACACAAGATTGCATCCAATAGCAAAACAGTTATGGAAGTCTTCCCCATGGAGGACCGTGCTGAAGACTTAAAAGACCTGGACCTCGGAGTTGATCCTCTCCCCTTTCAATGGAGCCTGGGACTTTGCTCGAACCTGGAAACAGACAGCTTCACATTCCAGGTGTCCCACAATGAGAAGCCTTTTACGTGGAGAGGCATCCTGTCTACAGTGAATAGTCTTTATGACCCCCTTGGGTTCGTGGCTCCAGTGACAATGCAAGGTAAAGCCTTAATCAGAGAACTCTCTTCTGACCAGAGTGAGTGGTCCCACAGAAAAAGAAGATGAATGGAAAATGTGGAAGGAATCTTTGATGGAGTTGGAACATCTGTATATTCAGCAGACCTCCACCCAGTCTCCTTGTCTACCACTCAAAGAAGAGAGCTGCACATCTTCTCGGATGCCTCTACAGTAGCCATAGGAGCGGTAGCCTACCTGAGAGTTATTGACTCGGAAAGGTCAATGCCATGTTGGATTTATCTTGGGGATATCAAAATTGGCCCCTCGACCGGCCCACACTATCCCATGCCTAGAACTGTGTGCGGCTGTGCTAGCTGTTGAGATGTATGAACTGATCAGAGACGAAATGGACATTGATGTAAATGCGGCCAAGTTCTACACAGACAGTAAGATAGTTCTCGGTTACATCCACAATGTCACCAAAAGATTCTATGTGTATGTTGCCAATAGGGTAACTTGCATCAGGAAGTCTACCCATCCAGATCAGTGCTGTTATGTAAACACTGACAGCAATCCAGTAGACCATGCAACAAGGCACATACTAGCTGCGCTCGTAATCAGGTCCACCTTTCCTGAGCCAAGCAAACTCAAGTGAGCCTGAGACCATCAATTTTGACCTTGTAGAGCCTCACGCAGATGCAAAGATTCGACCAGATGTCACAGCCTTCGCCACTAAGGTTTCTGGAGCTCAACGTGGCTCTCATCGCTTTGAGAGGTTCTCAAGCTGGAAAGCTCTCAATCGAGCCACAGCACGACTCATTCATCTTGCTAGATCCTTCCATGAAGGTGCGGACAACACCAACTGCAGAGGCTGGCAGGACTGTAATAAACCATGCAGTACAAGTGAGTTGTAGCAAACGTCTGGTCTCTGGTATCATCCACAACTGTGTCACCTGCAGCAATGTTAAAGGGAGGTTACTTGACCAAAAGATGGCTGACTTACAGACAGACTCACTTCTGAACCACCATTCACCAGCGTTGGACTTGATATGTTTGGACCATGGAATGTCATAACTCGACGCACAAGAGGTCAGGCCACGTCGCAGTTGGAAATGAGAACTTGTTCTCAACTGGCCTACCTGGTTAAATAAAGGTGAAATAAAATAAATAAAAGAGGTGGTAGTGCAGACTCCAAGAGCTGGGCGATACTTTTTACATGTATGTCTACTAGAGCAGTCCATATTGAGCTCATCGAATCCACGTCCACATTCAGCTTCATCAACACACTGAGGCGTTTTTTCTCTATCCGTGGTCCAGCAAAAGTGCTACGCTCTGATCGAGGTTCAAACTTTATAGGTGCCTGCAGGGAACTGGGAATCGACACAAATGACTCAGAACTGACTAAATACATCTCAGACAAGCGATGTACTTTGATATTTAATCCCCCACACCCGTCTCGTATGGGTGGTTCTTGTGAGAGTATCATCGGGGTTGCCAGACGTATCCTAAATGCTATGCTGTTTCAGACGGGCACCACTCGTCTCACACATGAGGTCTTGAGCGCTCTTATATCTGAATTAATGGCAATAACCAATGCGAGACCCTTAGTGTCAGTGTCAACCGACGCTGACATGCCTGCCATTCTCACACCCTCAATGTTACTGACACAAGAGACCAGCACTTCTTCAGCCCCTTCTGGATACTTCAGCATGAACGACCTTCATGGAAAACAGTGGAAGCAAGTCCAGTGTCTCGCTGACACCTTTTGGAAAAGGTGGGGACAGGAGTACCTGACAACGCTGCAGAGACGTAGAAAAGACACATGTAAAAGTGGGAGACGTTGTCTTATTGAAAGACAGTCAGGCGCACAGAAATGACTGGTCAGTCGGGCTTGTGGTCAAAACCTTTCCCAGTACCGACAAAAAGGTCAGGAAAGTAGAACTAAAAATTGTCAACAAGGGGCTGCTAAGGTGTTTCTGAGACCAATCTCAGAGATTGTTCTTCTTTTTGTTGAAGCATCCTAGAGACAAAATATAAAAATAAAGAAAGGACATTATTTGTTTCTTGATACATGTTTTATTTCATAGTGGGACAAGTTCTATAAACCAGGCTGGGAGTGTGCTGCCTTTCTGGTAGAATAGAACAACAGATTATTTTATTACAGTTGCTGAAATGGATTTTCATTGTGTTCCATGGTGTTTATTACCCCCTAGTGGAGCTTTCTGGTACTTAGACTGTACGGAAACAGGAAGTAGAGTAGAGAAGTAGTCGTTCTGCACGCAGAGAAGCCACGGTGCTGTTCTTTCAGTGCAGTTATTTGTTGTCACGCTTCAGCCTCGGGAAATATTTGTTTGTAAATTCTTTTCAAGCATATTGCTAGTGATGATAATCTTGTTATTGATAGAATTGCTTACTTATCAATGTTAGTTGGTTGCATTTACTCACAAATTGCTTTTCATGTATGCCGTAGCCACGGTGCCGTCAGCTGTATTAGTTTGCTCGTGTGTCATGTAAACGAATTGTAAAACATACAATAGTGTAGTTTTGTTACTGTTTCTTGTGTAATATGCTTTGTTATTGTACAGAGGTGTTTGCACATTGTTAGAGTAATGAAAGGAGTTGGCTATTTGCTACTCATATGGTAATTGGCTATCTGGTTTGGTATCATGCCAGATACATGGTACCTTGGCACGTGCTTTGTATTTAAACGTTTTCAATATATTAATTCAAGAAAAGTCACTGCCTTGTGAGTTTTATTTTAGACTTAGTTATTAGCTATCTGAATAGAGAGACTGAAATGAATGAAATACCCTAATCCTCAGCTATGTTCAATGTTCAGCAATTTCCTGTGACAAATGCTCAGTCTGAAGCCATAAGGCTATGGGTATCACAGCCCTATTGTAATAATACAAGTTATATCATCTAAAAAAGGTGTATTTACAACATATTTATAACATGTTAGGCAAAGTGGTATAGGAGAGTCTGACATGACCCCTAACTTGAGTTCAGTCTTCACCAATGAGAACCATAGCTTCGTATTTCATGACTGGGAAAGGCCTCGATTCTACCCATATGATGTGGATCATTGTCAGGTTATTTGATACAGTGCACTCGGAAAGTTTTCAGACCCCTTGACTTTTTCCATATTTTGTTAAATTACACGTTATTCTAAAATCAATGAAAAAATAAAATCGTCATTGATCTACAAAAACACCGCACAATGACAATGTGAAAACAAGTTTTTAGGCATTTTGCAAATGTATTAAAAATAAAAACAGAAATACCAAGACTTCCGAGAGCTGGCCGCCCGGCCAAACTGAGCAATCTGGGGAGAAAGCCCTTGGTCTTGAAGGTGACCGAGACCTCGAAATTCATTCTGACAGAGCTCCAGAGTTCCTCTGTGGAGATGGGAGAACCTTCCAGAAGGACAACCATCTCTGCAGCACTCCACCGATCAGGCCATTATGGTAGAGTGGCCAGACAGAGGCCACTCCCCAGTAAAAGGCACATGACAGCCAGCTTGGAGTTTGCCAAAAGGCACCTAAAGGAATAAGACCATGAGAAACAAGATGATCTGATCTGATGAAACCAAGTTTAAACTCTTTGGCCTGAATGCCAAGCGTCACTTCTGGAGGAAACCTGGCACCATCCCTACGGTGAAGCAGGGTGGTGGCAGCTTCATATTGTGGGGATGTTTTTCAGCGGCAGAGACTGAGAGACTAGTCAGGATCAAGGGAAAGATGAACAAAGCAAAGTACAGAGAGACCCTTAATGAAAACCTGCTCCAGAGCGCTCAGGATCACGGACTGTGGCTTAGGTTAACTTTCCAATAGGACAACCACCCTAACCACACAGGCCAAGACAACACAGGAGTGGCTTCAGGACAAGTCTCTGAATGTCCTTGAATTGCCTGGCCAGAGCCTGGACTTGAACCGATCGAACATCTCTGGAGAGACCTGAAAATACTGTGCAGCAATGCTACCCATCCAACTTGGCAGAGCTTGAGAGGATCTGCAGAGAAAAATGGGAGAAACTCTACAAATACAGGTGTGCCAAGCCTGTAGCATCATACCCATGAAGACTCGAGGCTGTAATCGGTGCCAAATGTGCTTCAACAACGTACTGAATAAAGGGTCTTAATACTTATGTAAATGTGATATTTCAGTTTCAAATTTGAAATACATTTTCAAACATTTCTCGAAACCTGTTTTTGCTTTGTTGTTATGGGGAATTGTGTGTAGATTGAGACAACAACAAAAAACTACGCTCAGGAAATATTTTTTTGTTTTTTTGGGGTAGGCACAAAACTCCCTCCATACTTCCATTAGTTTTTATTTTTACCAGCACTGGTTACCTTCAGATGAGTCCTGTGACATTAATGGGGAGTTTAGAGCACAATGAGAATCTCCCTTTTCCACAGTGGGGTCACATTAGTTTGTAGCCCAAAAGGTTTGGACGCTACAAACAGAAGTTGGCACATTGATGGTACCGACATCAGACAAGTCCTGTGACACTTGTGGGTCGTAGAGCAAAAGGGAGAACATCATCATATCGTGTAAGTCTCCCCTTTCCATAGAGTGGTCATTTTCCCCATCAGGAAACTGAAAATATTTGGCATGGGTCCTCAGATCCTCAAAAGTTCTACAGCTGCACCACAGAGAGCATCCTGACCGCTTGCATCCCTTCCTGGTATGGCAACTGCTCTGCATCTGACCATAAGGCGCAACAGAGGGTAGTACATACGGCCCAGTACATCAAGCTTCCTGCTATGCAGGACCTACATACGAGGCGGTGTCAGAGGAAAGGCCAAGAAATTGTCAAAGACTTTAGATACCCAAGTCATAGACTGTCATCTCTGCTCCTGCACGGCAAGCGCTACTGTACTCGAGCTCCAAGTCTAGGACCAAAAGGCTCCTTAACAGCTTCTACCCACAAGCCGTAAGACTGCTGAACAATTAATAAAATGGCAGAGTGGACTATTTACAGCAACCCCCCCCCCCCATTTGTTTTTACACTGCTGCTATTCGCTCTTTATTATCTGTGCATAATCACTTTACCCATACCTACGTTTTTTT
>NW_026602021.1:0-27270 GCF_029448725.1 Salvelinus fontinalis
GTTAAAACCTTCCTCTTCTTCTCTGCTTGTCAAATGCGGAGAAGGTTTATTCAGTATGGAACTTACGTTAGAGCAGTTTCTCTAAATGCACTACCACGAGTTTTTCAAACTTTCCCAAACTAACTGCCGTTTTGACCCCTTTCGCAACATTTTATAGAAAAAAATGTCTGCTATATAAAATCGTCCCCTTCTTGTCTGCTTTCAAGTATGAAGTCGGTTTTCAAATCGGGGCTACCAATCTGTAACTAGAGCTATTTTCGTAACCCATTGCATGTCTTTTAGGTTTTTGTAAAACATGTCAGAAGTTAGAAGATTCATTTATTTCCAAACAACTATCATTTTGACCACTAAACCAAAGAGTTTGACAAAAAATATGTTGGATTAAAACCTTCCTCTACTTCTCTGCTTGTCAAATGCGGAGAACGTTTATTCAGTATGGTACTTACGTTAGAGCAGTTTCTCTAAATGCACTCCCACATGTTTTTCAAACTTTCCCAAACTAACTGCCGTTTTGACCCCTTTCGCAACATTTTATAGAAAAAAATGTCTGCGATATTAAATCTGCCCCTTCTTGTCTGCTTTCAAGTATGAAGTCGGTTTTCAAATCGGGGCTACCAATCTGTAACTAGAGCTATTTTCGTAACCCATTGCATGTCTTTTAGGTTTTTGTAAAACATGTCAGAAGTTAGAAGATTCATTTATTTCCAAACAACTATCATTTTGACCACTAAACCAAAGAGTTTGACAAAAAATATTTTCGATTAAAACCTTCCTCTTCTTCTCTGCTTGTCAAATGCGGAGAAGGTTTATTCAGTATGGAACTTACGTTAGAGCAGTTTCTCTAAATGCACTACCACATGTTTTTCAAACTTTCCCAAAATTTAACTGCCGTTTTGACCCCTTTCGCAACATTTTATAGAAAAAAAATTCTGCTATATAAAATCTTCCCCTTCTTGTCTGCTTTTCAAGTACGAAGTCGGATTTCAAATCGGGGCTACCAATATGTAACTAGAGCTATTTTCGTAACCCATTGCATGTCTTTTTGATTTTTGTAAAACATTTCAGAAGTTAGAAGATTCATTTATTTCCAAACAACTATCATTTGACCACTAAACCAAAGAGTTTGACAAAAAATATTTTGGATTAAAACCTTCCTCTACTTCTCTGCTTGTCAAATGCGGAGAACGTTTATTCAGTATGGAACTTACGTTAGAGCAGTTTCTCTAAATGCACTACCACGAGTTTTTCAAACTTTCCCAAACTAACTGCCGTTTTGACCCCTTTCGCAACATTTTATAGAAAAAAATGTCTGCTATATAAAATCGTCCCCTTCTTGTCTGCTTTCAAGTATGAAGTCGGTTTTCAAATCGGGGCTACCAATCTGTAACTAGAGCTATTTTCGTAACCCATTGCATGTCTTTTAGGTTTTTGTAAAACATGTCAGAAGTTAGAAGATTCATTTATTTCCAAACAACTATCATTTTGACCACTAAACCAAAGAGTTTGACAAAAAATATGTTGGATTAAAACCTTCCTCTACTTCTCTGCTTGTCAAATGCGGAGAACGTTTATTCAGTATGGTACTTACGTTAGAGCAGTTTCTCTAAATGCACTACCACATGTTTTTCAAACTTTCCCAAACTAACTGCCGTTTTGACCCCTTTCGCAACATTTTATAGAAAAAAATGTCTGCTATATTAAATCTGCCCCTTCTTGTCTGCTTTCAAGTATGAAGTCGGTTTTCAAATCAGGGCTACCAATCTGTAACTAGAGCTATTTTCGTAACCCATTGCATGTCTTTTAGGTTTTTGTAAAACATGTCAGAAGTTAGAAGATTCATTTATTTCCAAACAACTATCATTTTGACCACTAAACCAAAGAGTTTGACAAAAAATATTTTCGATTAAAACCTTCCTCTTCTTCTCTGCTTGTCAAATGCGGAGAAGGTTTATTCAGTATGGAACTTACGTTAGAGCAGTTTCTCTAAATGCACTACCACATGTTTTTCAAACTTTCCCAAACTTTAACTGCCGTTTTGACCCCTTTCGCAACATTTTATAGAAAAAAATTATGCTATAGAAAATCTTCCCCTTCTTGTCTGCTTTTCAAGTACGAAGTCGCATTTCAAATCGGGGCTAACAATATGTAACTAGAGCTATTTTCGTAACCCATTGCATGTCTTTTAGGTTTTTGTAAAACATTTCAGAAGTTAGAAGATTCATTTATTTCCAAACAACTATCATTTTGACCACTAAACCAAAGAGTTTGACAAAAAATATGTTGGATTAAAACCTTCCTCTACTTCTCTGCTTGTCAAATGCGGAGAACGTTTATTCAGTATGGTACTTACGTTAGAGCAGTTTCTCTAAATGCACTCCCACATGTTTTTCAAACTTTCCCAAACTAACTGCCGTTTTGACCCCTTTCGCAACATTTTATAGAAAAAAATGTCTGCGATATTAAATCTGCCCCTTCTTGTCTGCTTTCAAGTATGAAGTCGGTTTTCAAATCGGGGCTACCAATCTGTAACTAGAGCTATTTTCGTAACCCATTGCATGTCTTTTAGGTTTTTGTAAAACATGTCAGAAGTTAGAAGATTCATTTATTTCCAAACAACTATCATTTTGACCACTAAACCAAAGAGTTTGACAAAAAATATTTTCGATTAAAACCTTCCTCTTCTTCTCTGCTTGTCAAATGCGGAGAAGGTTTATTCAGTATGGAACTTACGTTAGATTAGTTTCTCTAAATGCACTACCACATGTTTTTCAAACTTTCCCAAAATTTAACTGCCGTTTTGACCCCTTTCGCAACATTTTATAGAAAAAAAATTCTGCTATATAAAATCTTCCCCTTCTTGTCTGCTTTTCAAGTACGAAGTCGGATTTCAAATCGGGGCTACCAATATGTAACTAGAGCTATTTTCGTAACCCATTGCATGTCTTTTTGATTTTTGTAAAACATTTCAGAAGTTAGAAGATTCATTTATTTCCAAACAACTATCATTTGACCACTAAACCAAAGAGTTTGACAAAAAATATTTTGGATTAAAACCTTCCTCTTCTTCTCTGCTTGTCAAATGCGGAGAACGTTTATTCAGTATGGAACTTACGTTAGAGCAGTTTCTCTAAATGCACTACCACGAGTTTTTCAAACTTTCCCAAACTAACTGCCGTTTTGACCCCTTTCGCAACATTTTATAGAAAAAAATGTCTGCTATATTAAATCTTCCCCTTCTTGTCTGCTTTCAAGTATGAAGTCGGATTTCAAATCGGGGCTACCAATTTTTAACTAGAGCTATTTTCGTAACCCATTGCATGTCTTTTAGGTTTTTGTAAAACATGTCAGAAGTTAGAAGATTCATTTATTTCCAAACAACTATCATTTTGACCACTAAACCAAAGAGTTTGACAAAAAATATTTTGGATTAAAACCTTCCCCTACTTCTCTGCTTTTCAAATGCGGAGAACGTTTATTCAGTATTGAACTTACGTTAGAGCAGTTTCTCTAAATGCACTACCACATGTTTTTCAAACTTTCACAAACTTTAACTGCCGTTTTGACCCCTTTCTCAACATTTTACAGAAAAAAAATTCTGCTATATAAAATCTTCCCCTTCTTGTCTGCTTTTCAAGTATGAGGTCGGATTTCAAATCGGGGCAACCGATCTGTAAATAGAGCTATTTTCGTAACCCATTGCATGTCTTTTAGGTTTTTGTAAAACATGTCAGAAGTTAGAAGATTCATTTATTTCCAAACAACTATCATTTTGACCACTAAACCAAAGAGTTTGACAAAAAATATTTTCGATTAAAACCTTCCTCTTCTTCTCTGCTTGTCAAATGCGGAGAAGGTTTATTCAGTATGGAACTTACGTTAGAGCAGTTTCTCTAAATGCACTACCACATGTTTTTCAAACTTTCCCAAACTAACTGCCGTTTTGACCCCTTTCGCAACATTTTATAGAAAAAAATGTCTGCTATATTAAATCTGCCCCTTCTTGTCTGCTTTCAAGTATGAAGTCGGTTTTCAAATCGGGGCTACCAATCTGTAACTAGAGCTATTTTCGTAACCCATTGCATGTCTTTTAGGTTTTTGTAAAACATGTCAGAAGTTAGAAGATTCATTTATTTCCAAACAACTATCATTTTGACCACTAAACCAAAGAGTTTGACAAAAAATATTTTCGATTAAAACCTTCCTCTTCTTCTCTGCATGTCAAATGCGGAGAACGTTTATTCAGTATGGAACTTACGTTAGAGCAGTTTCTCTAAATGCACTACCACATGTTTTTCAAACTTTCACAAACTTTAACTGCCGTTTTGACCCCTTTCTCAACATTTTACAGAAAAAAAATTCTGCTATATAAAATCTTCCCCTTCTTGTCTGCTTTTCAAGTATGAGGTCGGATTTCAAATCGGGGCAACCGATCTGTAAATAGAGCTATTTTCGTAACCCATTGCATGTCTTTTAGGTTTTTGTAAAACATGTCAGAAGTTAGAAGATTCATTTATTTCCAAACAACTATCATTTTGACCACTAAACCAAAGAGTTTGACAAAAAATATTTTCGATTAAAACCTTCCTCTTCTTCTCTGCTTGTCAAATGCGGAGAAGGTTTATTCAGTATGGAACTTACGTTAGAGCAGTTTCTCTAAATGCACTACCACATGTTTTTCAAACTTTCCCAAACTAACTGCCGTTTTGACCCCTTTCGCAACATTTTATAGAAAAAAATGTCTGCTATATTAAATCTGCCCCTTCTTGTCTGCTTTCAAGTATGAAGTCGGTTTTCAAATCGGGGCTACCAATCTGTAACTAGAGCTATTTTCGTAACCCATTGCATGTCTTTTAGGTTTTTGTAAAACATGTCAGAAGTTAGAAGATTCATTTATTTCCAAACAACTATCATTTTGACCACTAAACCAAAGAGTTTGACAAAAAATATTTTCGATTAAAACCTTCCTCTTCTTCTCTGCATGTCAAATGCGGAGAACGTTTATTCAGTATGGAACTTACGTTAGAGCAGTTTCTCTAAATGCACTACCACATGTTTTTCAAACTTTCCCAAAATTTAACTGCCGTTTTGACCCCTTTCGCAACATTTTATAGAAAAAAATTCTGCTATATAAAATCTTCCCCTTCTTGTCTAATTTTCAAGTACGAAGTCGCATTTCAAATCGGGGCTAACAATATGTAACTAGAGCTATTTTCGTAACCCATTGCATGTCTTTTAGGTTTTTATAAAACATGTCAGAATTTAGAAGATTCATTTATTTCCAAACAACTATAATTTTGACCACTAAACCAAAGAGTTTGACAAAAAATATGTTGGATTAAAACCTTCCTCTACTTCTCTGCTTGTCAAATGCGGAGAACGTTTATTCAGTATGGTACTTACGTTAGAGCAGTTTCTCTAAATGCACTCCCACATGTTTTTCAAACTTTCCCAAACTAACTGCCGTTTTGACCCCTTTCGCAACATTTTAAAGAAAAAAATGTCTGCGATATTAAATCTGCCCCTTCTTGTCTGCTTTCAAGTATGAAGTCGGTTTTCAAATCGGGGCTACCAATCTGTAACTAGAGCTATTTTCGTAACCCATTGCATGTCTTTTAGGTTTTTGTAAAACATGTCAGAAGTTAGAAGATTCATTTATTTCCAAACAACTATCATTTTGACCACTAAACCAAAGAGTTTGACAAAAAATATTTTCGATTAAAACCTTCCTCTTCTTCTCTGCTTGTCAAATGCGGAGAAGGTTTATTCAGTATGGAACTTACGTTAGATTAGTTTCTCTAAATGCACTACCACATGTTTTTCAAACTTTCCCAAAATTTAACTGCCGTTTTGACCCCTTTCGCAACATTTTATAGAAAAAAAATTCTGCTATATAAAATCTTCCCCTTCTTGTCTGCTTTTCAAGTACGAAGTCGGATTTCAAATCGGGGCTACCAATATGTAACTAGAGCTATTTTCGTAACCCATTGCATGTCTTTTTGATTTTTGTAAAACATTTCAGAAGTTAGAAGATTCATTTATTTCCAAACAACTATCATTTGACCACTAAACCAAAGAGTTTGACAAAAAATATTTTGGATTAAAACCTTCCTCTTCTTCTCTGCTTGTCAAATGCGGAGAACGTTTATTCAGTATGGAACTTACGTTAGAGCAGTTTCTCTAAATGCACTACCACGAGTTTTTCAAACTTTCCCAAACTAACTGCCGTTTTGACCCCTTTCGCAACATTTTATAGAAAAAAATGTCTGCTATATTAAATCTTCCCCTTCTTGTCTGCTTTCAAGTATGAAGTCGGATTTCAAATCGGGGCTACCAATTTTTAACTAGAGCTATTTTCGTAACCCATTGCATGTCTTTTAGGTTTTTGTAAAACATGTCAGAAGTTAGAAGATTCATTTATTTCCAAACAACTATCATTTTGACCACTAAACCAAAGAGTTTGACAAAAAATATTTTGGATTAAAACCTTCCCCTACTTCTCTGCTTTTCAAATGCGGAGAACGTTTATTCAGTATTGAACTTACGTTAGAGCAGTTTCTCTAAATGCACTACCACATGTTTTTCAAACTTTCACAAACTTTAACTGCCGTTTTGACCCCTTTCGCAACATTTTACAGAAAAAAAATTCTGCTATATAAAATCTTCCCCTTCTTGTCTGCTTTTCAAGTATGAGGTCGGATTTCAAATCGGGGCAACCGATCTGTAAATAGAGCTATTTTCGTAACCCATTGCATGTCTTTTAGGTTTTTGTAAAACATGTCAGAAGTTAGAAGATTCATTTATTTCCAAACAACTATCATTTTGACCACTAAACCAAAGAGTTTGACAAAAAATATTTTCGATTAAAACCTTCCTCTTCTTCTCTGCTTGTCAAATGCGGAGAAGGTTTATTCAGTATGGAACTTACGTTAGAGCAGTTTCTCTAAATGCACTACCACATGTTTTTCAAACTTTCCCAAACTAACTGCCGTTTTGACCCCTTTCGCAACATTTTATAGAAAAAAATGTCTGCTATATTAAATCTGCCCCTTCTTGTCTGCTTTCAAGTATGAAGTCGGTTTTCAAATCGGGGCTACCAATCTGTAACTAGAGCTATTTTCGTAACCCATTGCATGTCTTTTAGGTTTTTGTAAAACATGTCAGAAGTTAGAAGATTCATTTATTTCCAAACAACTATCATTTTGACCACTAAACCAAAGAGTTTGACAAAAAATATTTTCGATTAAAACCTTCCTCTTCTTCTCTGCATGTCAAATGCGGAGAACGTTTATTCAGTATGGAACTTACGTTAGAGCAGTTTCTCTAAATGCACTACCACATGTTTTTCAAACTTTCCCAAAATTTAACTGCCGTTTTGACCCCTTTCGCAACATTTTATAGAAAAAAATTCTGCTATATAAAATCTTCCCCTTCTTGTCTAATTTTCAAGTACGAAGTCGCATTTCAAATCGGGGCTAACAATATGTAACTAGAGCTATTTTCGTAACCCATTGCATGTCTTTTAGGTTTTTATAAAACATGTCAGAATTTAGAAGATTCATTTATTTCCAAACAACTATAATTTTGACCACTAAACCAAAGAGTTTGACAAAAAATATGTTGGATTAAAACCTTCCTCTACTTCTCTGCTTGTCAAATGCGGAGAACGTTTATTCAGTATGGTACTTACGTTAGAGCAGTTTCTCTAAATGCACTCCCACATGTTTTTCAAACTTTCCCAAACTAACTGCCGTTTTGACCCCTTTCGCAACATTTTAACCCTCCCGTTGTCTCGGCGGGTCAGAGCGACCCCGGGCAGTTCCGAGTTGATTGCCCGTGTCTGTGTGTGGGTCGGAGTGACCCCGGCAGCCTTAGCAAGGTGTATGTTGTAACCCTCCTGCCCCTGTGTGGGCGGGGTCATAGTGACGTCAGAGGGGTCAGAGTGACCCCGGCGGCGTTAGCAAGGTGTATGTTGTAACCCTCCTGCCCCTGCCCCTGTGTGGGCGGGGTCATAGTGACGTCAGAGGGGTCAGAGTGACCCTCGGCAGCGTCACCTGTCGCTTCCCCCGTGTCTGTGTGGGTCAGAGAGACCCCGGCAGGCCGGGGTCACAGTGACCCAACACCACCACCTGCTGGATACTAGTAAAAGGTCCTGCCCCAAAATTGACATTCTCAACATTCCGGGCAAGGGCCTGTGTCGAATACGGCGTGTCTGCCCCCAAACGGGCCCTTGGGCACCGTGTGAGTTTGGATATCGAATCTAAAAACGCCCCCCTACAAACTACTTTCCCTTGGTTGTGGAAATTGTGCCTTTCGGGTATGGCTGTTGTTAGACAACCTTCCCCTTGCCTCGGCGGGACAGAGTGACCACCGGCCAGCGTTCCGAGTCGATTCCCAGTGTCTGTGTGGGTTAGAGAGACCCCGGCAGCGTTTAGCAAGGTGTATGTTGTAACCCTCCTACCCCTGTCTGGGCCAGGTCACATTGACCCGAGCCCTGTTGTAAGCCCTGCGTTATGAGTTGTTCCCCTCTGTTCCGGGGGCCTGGGGTCAGAGAGACCCCGGCGGCGTTAGCAAGGTGTATGTTGTAAACCCTCCCCTCCTACCCCTGTCTGAGCCGGGTCGGAGTGACCCGGGGCCTGTGTTAGGAGTTGTTCCCCTCTGTCTGGGCCGGGTCGGAGTGACCCCGGCAGGGACCAGTTGTCCCCACCAACTCTGTGCACGACCTCGGTGCTATCACGCGGGTAGGCCAGCCGAGCGTCCCGGATGGGACCGAAGGGGCCAAGGGGCCGAAGGGGCGAAGGGCCGAAGGGCCGAAGGAGCAGGCAGGGCCGACCACGCGCCTCGTCCATTCGCGTGCCTCGTCCCATTCACGTGGCCACCGTAAGCAGGGCGTAGAGAGGCTACTAATATTGTCAGGAAGAAGAAGAAGAAGAAGAAGAAGAAGAAGAAGAGGACGACGACGAGGACGACGACGAGGAGGAATACGACCCCGCCGAGCGTGAGCCCTCCGCCTACGACAGTAAGCAGGGCGTAGAGAGCCTACTAATATTGTCAGGAAGAAGAAGAAGAACAACAAGAAGAAGAAGAAGAAGAAGAAGAACAACAACAAGAACAACAACAACAACAACAACAACAAGAAGAACAAGATGAGGACGATGATGAGGACGACGACGAGGACGACGGCGACGAGGAATACGACCCCGTCGAGCGTGTTGCCTCCGCCTACGACGCCTCGCAGTCCCGGTTTCAGCGCGGCTCAGGTCCTGGAACAGATATCCTCCAGCGTCGACCAAGAAGACGAAGAAGACTACTGCGATTCCGAAGAGGGGGACGTTTCGGAAGATGAAGACGGTGAGGAATACAACCCCGAGCGCGACGCGGACGACTACGGAGACGACTCGGCCTCGCGGTCGTGCTCCTCTTCGGAGGAAGAGCCGGAGGAAGAGCCGGAGGAAGAGCCGGAGGGAGACGCGGCCGCTGCCCGAGAGCGAGACAGAGAGCCAGACAGAGCCAGAGAGCCAGAGCGAGAAAGGGAGACGTTGCTGTCGAAAAACGGCAAAATCAAATGGTCCTCCGCGGCCTATCGCGGCCCGGACCGACCCCGCGCCATCCGCCCGCCCTGCCCCGCCGTGACGCCGGGCCCCACGGCCTACGCCGCGTCGCGAGCGCTCGACATCGAGTCCGCCTTCCGGCTGTTTGTCACACCGGCGATAGAAAGGATCATCGTGGACATGACCAATCTGCAGGGGGTGAGAAAATACGGCGACGGCTGGCGACCCATGGACTCCACCGACCTGCGCGCCTACGTAGGGCTGCTGATCCTAGCCGGCGTCTACAGGTCCCGAGGCGAGGCCGCGGCCAGCCTGTGGGACGCCGAGAGCGGCAGGACCGTGTTCCGCGCCACCATGCCGCTCAAGGCGTTTCACAAGTACTCGAGGCTGCTGCGATTCGACGACCGCCAGTCGAGACCCGCGAGACTCGCCACCGACAGACTGGCGGCCGTGAGAGAGGTGTGGGACCTGTGGGAGGAGCGGCTGCAGGCCCTCTACAACCCGGGGCCCGAAGTGACGGTGGACGAACAACTGGTCCCGTTCAGAGGTACCGTCTATGCATCTGTGTACGTACGCGTAGCGTAGAGAGCACGGGCAGTCTATGTATCTGTGTACGTACGCGTAGCGTAGAGAGCACGGGCAGTCTATGTATCTGTGCATACAGAGCGGTAGCAGTCAATGTATCTGCGTATGTACGCGTGGCGTAGAGAGCACGGGCAGTCTATGTATCTGTGCATAGAGAGCGGTAGCAGTCAATGTATCTGTGTATGTACGTGTAGCGTAGAGAGCACGGGCAGTAGTAGCACGGGCAGCGGTAGCAATCGGCAGTAGTAGCAATGGGCAGCAGTAGCAATGGGCAGTGGCACGGGCGGCGGCGTCGGCGGCTGCGTGTAACGTAAACGCAGTGCGTCCCGATGGTGAGCCTGTAACTCATGACGCTGCTAATCTCCTGCTAATCTCCTCTCCCTCTCCTCTCCCTCTCCTCCCCCTCTCCTCTCCCTCCCCTCTCCCTCGCCTCAAGGACGCTGTCCTTTCCGACAGTACATTCCCAGCAAGCCGGCCAAATACGGCATCAAGTCGTGGGTGGCCTGCGACGCCAAGTCCAGCTACGCTTGGAAGATGCAAGTGTACACCGGCAAGGCGGCCGGCAGATGCCCCGAGAAGAACCAGGGCGCGCGCGTCGTCCTCGATCTGACCGAGGGACTGCCGGCCGGTCACAACGTCACGTGTGACAATTTCTTCACCTCCTACGAACTCGGGCAGCGGCTCCTCGAGAGGAACCTCACCATGGTGGGCACGGTGCGAAAGAACAAGCCCGAGCTCCCTCCCGCGCTGCTCCAGTCCAAGGGCAGACAGGTCTCGTCCTCCAGGTTCGCCTTCACGCCCACCGCCACTCTAGTGTCCTACCTGGCAAAGAGAAATAAGAACGTGCTGCTTCTGAGCACGCGGCACGCGGAGCCCGACGTCAGCGATCGCCGAGACCGGAAGCCGGCCCTCATCCTAGACTACAACTGCAACAAGGGCGGCGTGGACAACCTAGACAAGGTGGTCGGGACCTACAGCTGCAGACGGATGACCGCCCGCTGGCCCCTGGTCATCTTCCACAACATCCTCGACGTGTCCTCCTACAACGCCTTTGTCATATGGCGAGAGATCAACCCCGACTGGATGCCCGGGAAGCGGAACAAGAGGAGGGTGTTCCTGGAGCAGCTCGGAAAGGCGCTCGTGAAGCCCTTGATCCAAAGAAGGCAGCGTCTCCCCCGCACCGAAGCCGCGTCCGCACTTGTCAAAGTCATACGGGGCGAGCGTGTATCCGCCGAGGCTCGTCCGCAGGCCCGCGAGCGAGCCGCCGGCCCGGCCGCCGCCGCCGCCCCGGCCGCCCCGCTGGGGGCGAGTAAGAGGAAGAGGTGTCAGGTCTGCCCACCCAAGAAGGACGCCAAGACACACACAGCGTGCTGCAGGTGTAAGAAATACATCTGCAAAGGCTGTTCACACCCATACTGTCACACTTGTGCCCACTGGGCCTTTAGCCAAGACGGGACAGAGTGACCCCGGGGGGGGGGGGGGGACACTGTGTGCTAGGCATAATAGAAGGACAACGGGAGGGTTATGTAACAACAACCATACCCAAAAGGCACAATATCCACAACCAAGGGAAGGTAGTGCAGGAGGGGGGGCGTTTTTAGAATCAATACCCAAACTCACACGGGGCCCAAGGGCAGTACGGGGGGACAGCCTGTCACTTCGCACACAGGGCCCTTGGCCGTAATGTTGAATCTGTGAGTGTCCACCACAACCTCTCAGTTATCCAAAACTTTATGTTGTATCCTGTCTGTGGAATTTGGAGGCTGTGACAATAGATCCAGCTTTCAGTAGTGTAGCAAACCACGTATCAGTTATCCAAAACTTGATGTTCTAGCCAACGCACTAATACAGGGAAGTACTTATAAGTCAGTTTGGGTTGTTACAAGAGTTTACATTTATCAACACTGGGGAAGAGGTATCAGCTATAACAAGTAGGACTATTATGGGTAACCTGTTCATCTTCGTTGCAACAATCCACTTGTCTCTATGTATGCATCTGTACGAAAAGCACAGTGTAATCAGTGATGGACCTGTGCTTGAAGAAGAATACCTGGGTGTGGATGGGGGACTTGACCTTGACGGAGAATATCGTGGTATGGATGGGGGACCTGAGTTTGACGGGGAAAATGGGGTTATGAACGGAGGCCCTGAGTTTGTGAACGGAGGCCCTGAGTTTGACAGACCCGGATTACAAGGAAAATCTAGAGTGGCCCGCTCTATCCAAGGTGGTTCGGATGACCACTCTATGCCTGACCTCATTGGGGTAGAGAAAGGTTATTGCTACAGGAACATTTGTAGGCAATTTGACACCTGGAACGTTACTTACCGGGTGACATTGATGAAACCATACCAAGTGTATAAACTTGATGGTAAATGTCTGCCTATCACTCTAGTGCGCTACTACGGAAAAGGAAAGCCTGACGTCTCAGTGTTCTCTGTGGTGTTTAACTGGAAGACAACGTCTACTCAGTCTCTAATACCCAGTGGATCACAATACAAGGCAGGTGTACAGATCTTGGTGAATTGTGCATCTGGAAGAGACATGGATGGTCCCGGAACAGCCGTGGTAGATCGGCCTTACTACGCAGCCTGTCCTGTGGACTGTACCGGATACAACGTGAACACTGGTGCCAGACTACATTCCCTGGGTCTCAGTGTACTGAAGACTGAAGGTGTGAGGATGATGGACTTGTCATCGGTGTCACTGAATCTGACACTGCTCCGAGAAAGTATGGGGGAGATGTAATTATCCTAACAGTTGAAATGTTATATTGTATTCATTTGGTACTATGGTGATGTGGACCTCTTTTATCAATAAAGTACAGTTGGTAACACTTGACAGTTGCTTGTCTGAGCATACTTTATTTTTTACTTGCATTCAACAGCATTATAAACTATAACAAGGCTACCCAAGCCCTCACAGTGAGCAAGCCTGGAAGCCTTATAGGCTCCTGCGGCTTCTGTCAAGCTCTGTGTGATTGATGACGCTTTCCTTAGGCCCGCCCTATTATGACTCAGTCAGCAAGCATGGAAGCCTTATAGGCTCCTGTGGCTTCTGTTAAGCTCTGTGTGATTGATGACGCTTTCCTTAGGCCCGCCCTATCATGGCTCAGTCTGCAGAACTGTGGGTCTTTGACAATAGGGGCCAAAGCGATATATTAATGACCATACTGACGTCTCTCAGGAAGCAGAACAGAGTGTACAATGGCACATGGGAAATCAGAGTCTTTCTATACACTCAGATATTGTAATACAGCAAAGGAGAATGACAGTAGCGACGACTCGGACATTGACTTTGTTAGTGGCAGCACATGCAGAGAGCTGCAGTTCAACCCTGTTACAGTTGAAGATGCCCAGCTGCTGTGCACTAGGCTGAAGGTGCAGTGCAAGAAGAGGTCTCTCAGTCATACTGCGTCTGGTGTGTTAGGTGCTCCGTGTAAGAATGTGAAAATAAAAGGTGACGGAAATTGTTTCTTCAGAGCGGTCAGTGAAGCACTATGTGGTACAGAGGAGTACCATGAGCCAATTCGAAATGCGGTGGTGCAGCAGCTACAGAGCAAACAACATATGTATAGGACCATCCTGAGAGTGTGTTACCGTTCAGTGTCAGAGTACATTACGGAGTCCAACATGAATTGTTTAGGTAGTTGGGCGACCGAAGTGGAGATTCAAGCAGCTGCAGACATGTTGGGGGTAAGCATATATACATACTATACCAACCGTTGGATTGAATACAGATCTAATGGTTTAGAGGTGTCTAAGCAGGGCATATATTTGGAGAATAGTCGGAACCATTACGAGACAGTCGTTTGTGTCAAGAGGCCTCAGACTCAGTCTTGTTACGGTTACTGCCAGGGTTATGAGATTGGGAACAGCCATATACCACAAGCAGTTAGGTCCTCAGGCTCCAAATCATCTGATTCCGAAAGCAGTTCGGGAGCGGACATGGCAGGTGACTACGAGGATTGGATGTGTGATGATTATCAGGACAATTGTCAAGAGGACTATACCCATAACCGAGATACTCCCGGTGCTGACATGGAGGATACCAGAGACCAAGAGGCTGAAACCAGTCCCCGTTCAACCGATAGTCTTGTGGACTACGACATTTACGATTCCGAGGAGTCAGACTACGAGGTCCACACCCAAGACGTCGACAGTGAACAGCTCTACAGTGAACAGGTTGACGACGAAGAGGTGGTCTACTGTGAAGAGGTCTATGGTGAAGAGGTTGACACCGGCGCTGTCGTGGAATGTGAAGAAGTCGATGATGACGAGGTGGTGGACTGTGACGACGTGTACGATGAAGAGGTTTACGACGACGAGGTGGTGGACTGTGAAGACGTGTACGATGAAGAGGTTGACGATGGCGAGGTGGTGGACAGCAACGAAGACTACAGCGAAGAGGGTGGCGAGTTACAGGTTTACTGTGAAGATGGTCACGACTCGATTCCAGCTGTGGAAGATTCGAGAAAGCAACATTCGATGGAAAGCATGCTTAGTTGGTCTATACTGAACACATCATGGCATTCCTTCCTAGAATGGCTGGGGGAGCGCTGGTGGGGATCAGTCTCTAAAGAGCAGATTATCACATTCATGGATACATCTAACAGTCGCAAAGGGGACATTGTCGTCGCAGCACACTTCGGTGGCATGCAAGGAGGAGTGTGTTCGATTATGGTGAAGACACAGGATTCAGTCATGACCTTTACTGTTGTTATTAGTCGAGGCAGGTACATCTGTACCGATATGGTACAAGGTCTATTTTCAACTCCTATTGACATTATGAAAGTTCTGGTGCGTAAACTGGGAGAAGGACACTTGCTACGTAGACCCAGGTGGATGGCTCATGACCCCAAATACTTTGCTATGACACAAATTGTGGACGAGCTGCGTTATATTGTAAAGCTGATAAAAGGCTCATGGTGGGGAGCTGCATTCCTCAGTTTGGAAATGTCCCCACCACATGGTAAAGTGATAGAGCTTCTACGAATGAGGACAAACAAGCACACCAACCCAGCTGCCGCAATCCATTATATGAATGAGGACAGTTTGGGATACCTGTTTGATATTGTAACTGCCAAGGGAAAGAGATTCAAGGTGACGTTTGATAACTTGGGGTTTACGATTGGGACAGGTGTACACTTTCCATATATCACATCTATTCTTTCCCGCATCTGCTGCCTTGAAGATGCAACCTTTGTTGCCCGACCAAAGAACCACATCTTTGGGGATGAAGGCCTGGAACGTCACCCAGGTGTCACAGATGCCAGACACAATGTCTAGAGTAGGAAAGATATAGGTGGAGAGCATATGTAATCACTGTCATATCGCTTGGTAAATGTGCCATTACAAAGTGCTTGTGGTGTATTATTCAATGTCCATATCCTTCTGTGAATAAAGACAATAATATCCTGAGCAAGAATACCAGGTCACATTTATTTACAGAGTACATAACATTTACATACATCCATATCAAAAGTAGGACATAGTGGCAGCTCAAAAATGAATAAAATGGGTTCAGTGTAGTTAGATCTCAACACATTGCAACCTAGTCATCTCCATCATCATAATCTCCATCCGCATCAGCTCCATCCTCATCATCGGCCATATACTTGAGCGAAAGAGACATAACCACATTACCAACAAGTCATACACACAAGCAAAAGTGTCATCACAGTATACACTACCATATCTACCATTTCATCTTCTGCATTGTTCAACTGGGGAAGAGGAGGTAATGCTAGGTGAGGTTGAGGCCGGTTGACGACTTCTGGGGGCAACAGTGGAGGAGCTTGTTCCAAGACAGGGTTCCTAGGTCCCTCATCGTCAGACGATAGTATGTAATCACTCTCCTGAATGTGTATTAAAGACATGGGAAATGTATCACTTATACATGGTATACTTTACAACAGTGAATGAAAGGACATCAAACCGAGTACCTACAGAACGGGTCAGGATTATGGTAGATACCTGTGGAATAGAGACGAGTGTTAGAATCAGTACAAGTTAAATGCCTGTGATGAGTATGGTCTATGAAAGAGGTGTCTATAGAGTATGATATAACATGCGTCTCTCCTACCAGGCTCAGCTCGCTATTGTCAGTTTCTATACCACTCTCCTCTGACATGATTAGAGGTCGGAAATGCACAATTGCCTGAGGTAAGGAGATATAGGTCCATGATTAGCTGTTAAATGCGACAGTTGCAGTAGGTGTCACAGTTAAACACCTTTTCATGAGTGGGTTAAGTTACGGGTTAGGTGTGGTTGTACAGAGGTGAAAGCTGTTCGTAAGGCTGCATGTGATCATAATCATGATGAGCAACTAGCCACGTCTCTAGCAACAACAGTTAGAAAACATAAGGCCCTTTCCTGGGGTTGGTGAGAGTGTGCGGCTTTGGGGTATGGTTCCACTTTTCCTACTATTTACAATGGCTGAATCACAAGAACTATGATACCAATTACATACACATAGCAAAATAGGTAAGTGGTTGGAAGATGGCCTATATGGGGAGAAGACAATTCGACTCACTCCGTGTCGCTAAGCAAAGGAAATATGGCAACTGGCCTCTATTGAACAGATCCTGGCTTCCACTGGTAGAATGGCTGGGTGAGAGGTGGTGGGGCTCCGTCTCTAAAGAGCAGCTAATGTCATCCCTAAATAGACCCGAAGTTACTGTAGGAGCTATTGCCATCACGGCCTACTTTGGTGACATGCAGGGAGGAGTGTGTTCCTGTATGGTGAAGAGCACTGACAATACTCTCATCCCATTTGATATACACGTCACCCAAGGCTATTACAAATGCACTGAGTTCCTAGACTGGGACAGAGGTGACCCTGTTCAGCTAATAACCGATGTGCTTAAAGCAGTCCCAAGCGGTTACTTGATGGCTAGACCAAGAGACATACCTGATGAACAGAACAATTGGTCTGGCAAATGTGTAGTGGAAGGGATGCGTGAAATGATACAGCTACTAGAGGGTGCATGGTGGGGACATTCGACGGGCAGTTCCCCAATGTCATCAAATCACATTGATGTTATACAGGACCTAAAAAAGATGGAAGATGAATACCCCAAGCCAGCTGCAGCGATCTGTTACATGGATGAAGAGGAATATGGATACCTCTTCGAAATTGTAACAGCAAAAGGACAACCATACAAGGTCACGTTTGATAAGTCTGGGTTTGTGCTTGATACAGATATACACTTTAACTCAATGACAAGTTTGCTGGACCATATGACAACGGTTGTAAAGGTTTCCTTTGTACCAAGACCCCTTTCTACAACACAGGACCTGTGCATGAGCAAGATGGATGTAACAGGAGGGAGAAGGAGGGGACCAGTGGAGACAAGTGGAGGCCTACCCAGTCTCAAACGTTCCATACAGACTAGCCCGTATGACCAGAGGTATAGGCCATGACCATTGTATTACTGTACATCTCAAGTAATATTTGTGACAGTATATGTGTCAATGTAATATACATTACATATCATTGTTTTGACATGCAATCAATAAAGTGTATCACCAGTCATGTCAGAGCCTTGTTCTTTTTATTCACATACATTACAAAGAGCAGTACCGTTGCAACTACACATGTTTCACAAAGTCATTATAGCTGGGCTATCCACCCGGTACTGCTTCATCCAACCGTGTCTGTGCTATCCAAAAGGGCTCCATTCATGCCACAATGCCTTGGTTATTCATCCTTGGCCTGTTACTCAACCACTTGCGTGCATCCAACCTTGTCTCTAAATCCACACATTATACATTCATCCAAGCTAAGGTGTTTAGCTACTCATCTACCACTCATCATACAGTGGCTGTTGTGTCCACACAGGCTTACTTTCTCCAGCCCTGTCTTGTGTATCTCCCCACCACCTGGGCAAGTCTCTACTTGTTTATCCAGACCTTGGGCACTCGTCCAACTGTTTCTGTGCTGTCCACACAGGCTTACTTTCTCCATCCCTGTCTGTTTATCTTTCCGTCACCTGGGCACTCATCCAACCTTGTCTGTGCTGTCCACACAGGCTTACTTTCTCCATCCCTGTCTGTTTATCTTCCCGTCACCTAGGCAACAGCTCTACTTGTTTATCCAGCCCTGGGCACTCATCCAACCTTGTCTGTGATGTCCACACAGGCTCATCCAACCTTGTCTGTGCTGTCCACGCATGCTCATCCAACCTTGTCTGTGCTGTCCACACAGGCTTACTTTCTCCATCCCTGTCTGTTTATCTTCCCGTCACCTGGGCACTCATCCAACCTTGTCTATGCTGTCCACACAGCCTCATCCAACCCTGTCTATGTTGTACACACAGGCTTACTTTCTCCAGCCCTGTCTGTTTATCTTCCCTTCACCTAGGCAACGGCTCTATTTGTTTATCCAGCTCTGGGCACTCGTCCAACTGTTTCTGTACTGTCCACACAGGCTTACTTTCTCCATCCCTGTCTGTTTATCTTTCCATCACCTGGGCACTCATCCAACCTTGTCTGTGATGTCCACACAGGCTCATCCAACCTTGTCTGTGCTGTCCACACATGCTCATCCAACCTTGTCTGTGCTGTCCACACAAGCTTACTTTCTCCATCCCTGTCTGTTTATCTTCCCGTCACCTGGGCACTCATCCAACCTTGTCTATGCTGTCCACACAGCCTCATCCAACCCTGTCTATGCTGTACACACAGGCTTACTTTCTCCAGCCCTGTCTGTTTATCTTCCCTTCACCTAGGCAACGGCTCTATTTGTTTATCCAGCTCTGGGCACTCGTCCAACTGTTTCTGTGCTGTCCAACTCTCTGTGTTTACCCAACCGAGCATTACAGGGAGGCAGTTAAATAGCAAGGTCTGTTCTTAGGATCTGTTAACAGTTTGCCTCTCTCAGCACTGGGGAAGAAATATCAAGTGTGCATTCGAAATGACTGGGATGGAAGTGACCTATGGAAACTGGCCTCTATTGGACAGATCATGGCTTTCATTTGTAGAGTCACTGGGTGACCACTGGTGGGGTTCCGTATCTGAGGAACAAATGATATCTTTCCTCAATAGACCCGAGGTGAAGGTGGGAGCTTTTGCCATAGCGGACTACCGTGGAGCGGAGCCCGGAGGAGTGTGTTCATGTATGATGAAGACAGGGGATTGTGACATTATCTCATTCGCCATATATGTCACTGGAGGCCGTTACAAATGCACCGACTTCCTAGAGTGGGAATACAGTCAACCAGCAAAAATTATAGAAGACATGATTGCAAATTACCCAGGAGGGTACCTGATGGCTAGACCTAGAGCCATACCTGGTGGTCAAAGCAAGGGGACTTGCATACGTGTAGTGGAAGAGATGCATACTATGATACAGTTACTAAAGAGTGGATGGTGGGGACTGTCTCTTGGGCAGTCGCCAAATGGTAGGTCCCCAGGGTCAAGTGAGCACACTGCCTTGTTAAACAGTCTAAAGAGTATGCAAAGTGAAAACTTCAACCCTGCTGCTGCAGTATGTTACATGGATGAACATCGCTCTGGATACCTCTTTGACATTGTAACAGGGAAAGGAAAGGTATACAAAATCATGTTCCATGGGTCTGGCTTTCGATGTGGGACCAATCTACACTTCTACACCATAGGAGAGTTGATTGACTACATGAGAGGGGCTAGGAATGTAACTTTTGTGCCACGACCTTCCCCCTAATGTGAGGGGAGACAATGACAAGGATGGAGTAGGATCGAAGGACACAAGAGGGTTCGATATTCTCAGCACAAGGCTATGGATATGAATAGTGAACTCTTTTCATAACATACTCTGTAAGATATTATACAATGTTACAGCTAGAGTGTACTTTTTCTTGAAATGAATAAACCAAATCAATGGTGTCTTTTGCCTTTATTCAATATATTTGTGAAACATTACTGTATAACATAGTCCTCCTGCACATATCACGCAATTGTTGTTAACCCATACATGTTGCCCCATAGTAAAAGTTATACCAATCCCTTAAAGACATATGGTTATTCAACATAAACTTCAACTGGGTTCTCCTGATCAACACCTCGGTGCTTAACTGTGTGACAGTAGAAAGACTGTCAATGTCTTCTTCCTCACATCCCTCTGCAAGCCTCAGCCCATGGATGAGTTTGGTGTATATGTCCCAGAGTGTTGTTCCATAGAGTATGGTGATTGAGAGATGCCCAGTGATTTCACCTATGTTTTCAGAGGGGCTCTGGATCAAGACTTTGATGTGAGGCCTATTTTCGTCTACAATGGCAATGTTGTCCGCGTACTCGCTCATGGTCTGGTACAGTGCGGAGACGTATTTCATCAAAGCATATGGGATGACAATACCCCCACCATACATGTGTCTAGGAGGGAAAGATGTACAGTCGAGGTCTTGGAAGGCTCGCGGGGTTGCCATTGCCATCTCCTGAGTGACTCTGTGGAGAATTCCAAGGTCGTCGAGGGAGACAGATCGCCAAAGAGCTAGGACATTTCTGAGAGCATCATAGTCCTTGTCAGTGCCGAGTTGATGGGAAGGTACGCACACGTAGCTGTCTGCACACTGGGGGAAAGAAAAGGATGCTATTCCACTGGGTCCCCTGGTAATGCTGACAAAGCCTTTCGCCGAACACAGGCCGCATATGAATTGAAACTCCCCTCGGGGAGAAGCGACCAGAACGTCTAAAGCTCCTTTCGCTCTGTCCGAGGCCCAGAGACTGTTTGACATCATGAAGGCTAAGACATTGATGAGAGCCTGCCTGTTGTCGTCATCATAGACAGATAGGGTTCGATTGAAAGGCACTGTGTCCGTGCCAGCTATCTTGATACAGGAGCCACCGTTAATGTCAACGTTCCACTGGGATGAAAGTTTAGATGGATCATTAGTCAGGATCCTTGTCTTGTTGTCATTGAGGACAGTGAACTTGACTGGTATTTTGTCCAAGGTGCCTTGCTTGTATGCGGTAACTGTCATGTTGTCAATGATGAACAGAGTGCTGCAGTCTCCAAAGGGTATGAGCCCTTGCAAGTCAATCTTGAACATGGTAGGCTGATGTGCTTCACTGACCTTGTTCATTGTATGGGTGAACACATACTCCTTCTGACTGAAAGACATCTTTACCCGTGCTTGGGATGCTAAAGGTATACTATCACCGGTCTGTACTCAATGCATGTATACGAAATGGTATATACAGTGCTTTTCGTCTCGATCACGAGAGCCACCGTCTTTCATTGACACACCGTCCTATCCTTCTCTTCTTGTCTTCACCGTAGACACGCTGGATAAGCCTGTGACCGGGGATATTGTTGGTGAACAGGTCCTTGTAGAAGTTTTTACAACCGGTGCAATGATACGTAACCACCCTGCAGTCAGAGGGAGGACGTCTCCTCTTTCCGAGCGTGGCCCGGACAGGGGTGATCCATTTTTTCTCCTTAAAGGTCTCGATCCAGGTTCTCATGACTTTTGCGTCGGCGCAACAGTACGGCATGATGCAAAGAACAGATTCTGGGTACATAACGGGCCCAGAGCTGAACGCGTCAGGGGTCTGTATCTGCAACATGAGTACAGTCTGATACAGAAGGCCTGCCAGGTCAACTAGAGTCCTCTCGCACAGCTCGCTTCTCACTATGGAAAGCCTACCAGTAGTAGAGTAGGTGATCCCAGCGTCTTGCAACATGACAATCGGCAACGAAAGCAAGATGGAGGCGTCAGAGCAAGAGTCGTTGTCGACAAGGGACAGTATGCCTTCCGATATGGCTTCCGTGAGCCTTTTCCCGAGCGAGGCGCTTAGGTTCCTGTAGACATCACGGGGCTGTAGGGACATGTCCTTGGTGATCACATTGCTGCAGACCTCGAGTTTCTCACCGGGCAGACGCGCCACAGTTTCCCTGTTGATCCTTAGGTGCTCCAACTCACTACTACCGCAGACGGGTATCATGTGTTCAGGGCAGTTGTTCATTACCGCGTTGAAAGCCGTGGTTGCCCTCTTCAACCTCTGTCTGACTGAGGAGATTGAGGTGAGCAAGTGCTCTTTGCAATCATCCAGGCTGTGGGAGCCAAGGGCAGAACTGTACATGTAGCGGGGTAAGCAGTAGTCTATAATGCAGTGAGCTAAAAGCTTTCCAGAGCGGTTCACCAAGGTAGAGTCAGCATAGTGAGCTATCAGCACCCTGGAGTTGGCGAAACATTTGTTGAAAGGCTGGTAGGGGTGTGAAATGATCTCTGTGTAAGACGAGGAATCGATTGGCGTTAGGGTTCTGGGGGCCGGGGTGTGATGCTCCTCCGTGTTGTCATCTCTAACGGGTTTGGACCCGTGTTCATTATCACCGTCAGACACCACGCTTGTGTCGGAACGCTTGGCCTCGCATATGAGCGATCCACCGAACATGGCCGTGATACACCCTGTGTTAGCCTGGAGGTTCAAGGGGTATCTGTAGAAGGCTGCTTCGCAAGGGTTACACTTGTGATACTCGGGGCATTCGACTGGCTTGACAGAGAGTCCTGTAATGTGCTGTAGCCACGTCTTCACAGTTTCTAGGTAGGTCGTTTTAACACTGGAGTTGGCTACCTGCAAGCGATCCAGTGTTTGTTGACTAAAGTGCTTGTTCTTTGATGATTTGATGAGACTGCTCCAAGGAAAGAACCCTGCTGCCATCTTGGACGCGATGAGTTGCGATGCTTTGCACGCTAACAGGTCTCTGAGGATGGCTTCCTTGCGCGAGAACATGTGGTTCATGCAGTATTTCCAGTCCTTGTACAGCGTTCTCACTGTGATGGTGTCGCTCGACGCAGACTCGTAGCCCTGTACGGGAACCAGTGTCGTAGAGACCGCAGAGAACCCAGAGTCCAGCTTCAACGTTATAACATCGTCCACTCGGTAAGAGGTGAGGAAGGAGCTAGCTCGATGTAAGTCTAACCACTGCCCGTGATCGTCCAGGATCGGTTCCCTCTCCAGGTATAAGATTACATCTCCAGCCTTGAGCTGGTGCCAGGGAGAGGTTGAAAAGCAGGACAACACGTCAGTCTCCAGTTTGACACAGTCTCCCCTCATGACGCAGGATATGAAGGTGTCCGTCACGGCAGAATCACAAGGGGAGCGCATACTTTTGAAGGCCGACAGCCCCCTGACCTTTACGGAGATCGAAGACAGATCACCCTTGTCGTCTAGGTTGTGACTGAGAGCCACGTAGGTCTTCTTAGCTACGTGACAGTAGACCGAGCAACTGTTTTCATACTCCAGCTTGACTCTCCTGTCTTTAACGAAGGGCCCTGTGACATCCGCAACTTCTTCGGACCCAGGGACTCTTGCCACAAAGACGGGATATCCTTCCTTGGTGAATGTTCCTTTCGGGTCTCTGGCTACATTTCGGTGTGTGTTACCTCTGCCTATCACGTACATCCTCTCGAGAGTGTCCTCAACCAAGGCAGTGTGCACGTAGTCCAGAAAGGCAGGCACCTGGGAGCCAGCCCTCTTAAACATGTCACCCACAGCCTTCCGGCCATCACAGGCAAAGCTCTCGAGGAGTTTGATGTCAGTGTCCCCGGACCGGGGCGTATCTGTTCTGTGCACGACTACATCAGACACGTCCCTTTCGGGGATGTCCCGGGGACCGTATCCGACTGAGACCATGACACTGTCAGTGTCTCCGTAGACAACAGGGCAGCTGTGCTGGTAGAACGTAGACACACAGTTGTTTACAACGGCAATCTGTTGCCTGCCGTGGCCAGATATGAGAGGCCCGCAGGGACGAGGAGCCGTTCCGTAGAAGGAGTTGGCTAGGACTTTACACTCTCCCTCCTGTAGCTTGTAGTAGACCCGCTCGGCCTCGCTGATGTCAGGGTTCTTGAGTTTCCTCTTGAACTCAGCTCGCTGGTTGAGATAGTACTCTACCGAGGAAGAGAATATGCCCGGGGCACGGATGAAGCAGCCTTGGGTCTGGTCGTACTTGAGAATGAGCGATGCGTACTGAAACCCCTCAGCCTCCCAGTTGTAACACACCCAACCCGATAGATCGTGGGGAAAGTCAACGGGAGGCCAGGGGATGGTGGTCTCAGGTGAGATGTTGAGAGCGCACATGATCGAGGGGTACATACTGGAGAAGTCAAAGGACAGCTCCAGACCCATGCCGGGCCCCGAGTAGTGTAGGCCAGTGAGTGGGTCACACACAGATCCTCCCTTCCACATGTCACTGTCACCATTGTCTGAGGCGAGATTAGGATCCCATCGCAGTCGGCTGTTCAGTTCCATGCCCAGGGGTCCCGCTTTCACTCTGAGGGTATCGAGTGTAAACTTGAGCTGGGGGATCTGAACCGAGTGAATGCTCTGCACAAAGCCGCAAAAGTTATCCCCTCTCCCGTGTACCACCACGTCTATATTGAGAGTGGCCCTACATCGATGAAACAGAGTTGATACTGGGTTGAGAACTTTAGCCAGCCTGGCGCACAGCTGTGAGTCGACCAAGTTGTAGACGAGCACGGCAAATAGACTCCTACCTCCGAGTCTGATCATCTCGTCCATGCTAGAGTAACCCACGTCCGCTAGCTTGCAAAGCTTTCTGGTGTCCTTTGGAACCTTTCTGTGTAGCTTCCTGACCTTGGAGATGACAAAGGGTGCCACGTCGTTCAACTTCATGCTGGTACACGCAAACTTTATATCTCTGGTCCCCGCCATCCTGTACAGATCTATGATGTTCATACCGCAGCTGTTCATCTTGAAGTGGCCCAGCTTGGCCTTGTCTTTGTTGAACGTTTGGATGTGCACAGATATCAGTTGGAGCTTGTACTCGGTCAAGGTTCCGTTGAGCAACACAGAGCCTACGCTCTTCAGCATCTCCTTGTACATATCAAGGTAACGTACGTTTTCAAACTGGAAGAACGGTACCATGTCATGGGCCAGGGCCTTGGTGACAAAGAGGCCGTACCAGGCTCGCAATAGCGAGGCTCCTCGTTCCTGGGTAACGGCGTCTCGGAACTTGGTGTAATTCGATTGAGTGTAAAAATGCACACGCTGCTCGATCACTCTCACATCGAATTCGGCGTTGAACACGTACAGCAGTTCTATGCCGTACTTGTACAGCAGTTGGATCATCTTCTCCAGGACTGCGAGTTCTCCGGAGCACGGGTAAAACATAATCCTTCTGACATCGTCTATACCGGCACCCCTGGCTAGTTCGTGGTCAGCCTCTGGTTGGTGGTTGTGTGTTACCTTACATTTGTTATAGACAACTATCAGCTTCTTCCTGTGGTGGTCAGGTGAAGTCTTGGGTATGTGGGAGTTGAGGATCACGAGAGAGATGCAGGTTATCTCGTGCTGCTGACCTGGCATGTCAGGAGATAGAGTAGGGATAGAGACGTGCTTACTATGTTTTGGCAATTGTGACCTGCCAGTGTCTAGCATGTGAACCAGCTTAGTCCTGTACTCTGTCATGCCCTCGACCGTACGCTCAGTGCAGTAGGGGAACCTGTAGGCGAATGAGTCGCATCTTAGGGACATGTCTCGGTATGATTTGTCAAACACGGTCTCAATGTCCAGACACGCTGCCTTGTAGAAATAGGCCACGTGTTTACTGTCAAAGAGCTTAGTCTCAGCCTCAGACAGGTCGTGATCATAGATGAGTTCGGATACTGAGAGCACCTGGTTCAGCTTGTTTGCAGACATGAAATAGACCCTACCGAACATGACATTGGAGCACAAGGCAGGCGTGTTACCGTCTCGAGCAATGTAGTAGCCCTTGTCGGGGCAAAAGTCTCCGAAGGTGAGTGCTCCCCTTACAGATTCTACATACCTTTTGGCCAAGGATATACATTTAAGCGGGAAAACGAGAGCATTTACTTTCCGCTTAATGTCATCATGGAGAACGTGGACGTTCACTGGCTCAGCAGCAAAGTGTTTAGACCAATTTCTACCAACCAGCTCCCAGGTCTCTTCCTCGCCATCCTGATCGCGACCCAAGTCTAGGTCATAACCCACAACAGGAGCTATACCAGTGACTTTGAAGTGTACCGTAGTGTAGATTTTGATATCTCGAGCCTGCACCACCAACCCTCTGCATAACAGCGCCTCCTCCTGTCTGTTAAAGAGGACAGACTTGATCATCACCCCTACCAGATTAGGTTCAAGGTCAGGGTTTACAACTCTACGCTCGGGGTAGATGTCAGGAAAGTAATCCACGAAAGGCACGGCTTTGTTCATGATTGTTACTCAAGAGACCTAGGGGACTTTATTTTACAGAGTGTAGTCACATATTTTCGTAGAACTACTGTTCAGTGACAACCTGAAACCCTTTGTATGGTATCAAGCATCCAACTGATGCTAAGATATCAAATGTTGAACTAAGGAGCATATGGAGAGCAAAGGATGAAAGATCTTAATCGAAACCAAGTACAGACCTACACAACCAGGGCTGAATTATCCGTTCAGGGCTGAATTACCCATTTGTGACCAAGTCTGAGGTACCCGACCACGGCTGGCTCATCACAACAGAGCTGAGTTATCCATTTGCGACCAAGTCTGAGGTACCCGACCACGGCTGGCTCATCACAACAGAGCTGAGTTATCCATTTGCGACCAAGTCTGAGGTGCCCGACCACGGCTGGCTCATCCGAGCAGAGCTGAGTTATCCATTTGTGACCAAGTCTGAGGGGCCCGACCACGGCTGGCTCATCCGAGCAGAGCTGAATTATCCATTTGTGACTAAGTCTGAGGTGCCCGACCACGGCTGGCTCATCCGAGCAGAGCTGAATTATCCATTTGTGACTAAGTCTGAGGTGCCCGACCACGGCTGGCTCATCCGAGCAGAGCTGAATTATCCATTTGTGACTAAGTCTGAGGTGCCCGACCACGGCTGGCTCATCCGAGCAGAGCTGAATTATCCATTTGTGACTAAGTCTGAGGTGCCCGACCACGGCTGGCTCATCCGAGCAGAGCTGAATTATCTGTCTCCAGTCACATGCTCATCTATCCGAACACGGCTGACTTATCCAAATACGAGACACTGACTTCTCTGTTCAGAGCTGAAGTGTCCGATCCAGTCACGTGCTCATGTATCCGAACACGGCTGACTTATCCAAATACGAGACACTGACTTCTCTGTTCAGAGCTGAAGTGTCCGGTTCAGTCACGAGCTCATCTATCCAAACACGGCTGACTTATC
>NW_026602022.1:0-27144 GCF_029448725.1 Salvelinus fontinalis
TGTGTGTGTGTGTGTGTGTGTGTGTGTGTGTGTGTGTGTGTGTGTGTGTGTGTGTGCGTGTGTGTGTGTGTATGTGTGTATGTTTACATTTTCAGTGAGCGCCATAATTGGATAATGCGTGTGTGAGTGTGTGTCAATTATTTTGAGGGGAAGGGGCTTTGCTATATACCCTCCTTACACACACACACACACACACAAACACACAAACACAGACACAGAGAGAGAGAGAGAGACAGAGACAGGTCACTCTCACTCTCGTACATAATCGTAGTGAGACCTGCAGTCAGACCAACACCAATCTACTAGCTTCCATCATCTAACCCTCCTCTCCATCTATCCTCTCCTCCCATCATCTAACCCTCCTCTCCATATATCCTCTCCTCCCATCATCTAACCCTCCTCTCCATATATCCTCTCCTCCCATCATCTAACCCTCCTCTCCATATATCCTCTCCTCCCATCATCTAACCCTCCTCTCCATATATCCTCTCCTCCCATCATCTAACCCTCCTCTACATCTATCCTCTCCTCCCATCATCTAACCCTCCTCTCCATCTATCCTCTACTCCCATCATCTTACCCTCCTCTAAATCTATCATCTCCTCCCATTATCTAAACCTCTTCTCCATCTCTCCTCTCCTCCCATCTTCTCCATATATCCTCTCCTCTCCTCCCATCTTCTCCTCCCATCTTCTCCATCTCTCCTCTCCTCCCATCTTCTCCATATATCCTCTCCTCTCCTCCCATCTTCTCGTCCCATCTTCTCCATCTATCCTCTCATCCCATTTTCTCCATATATCCTCTCCTCTCCTCCCATCTTCTCTCCATCTTCTCATCTCTCTCCTCTCCTCCATCCTCCTCTCCTCCCATCCTCTCTTCTCCTCCCTTCCCCTCTCCTCCCATCCCCTCTTATTTTCTGCTCCCCGCACACCAACAGCACACAAACAGCACACACACACAGCACACACACACAGCTCACACACACAGCACACACACACAGCACACACACACAGCACAGACAGCAGACATACATACATACAAACACACACACCACACACACATCATCCAATTATTGCGCTCACTGGACATTTCATCATACATGATCGCTAATTTGAAATGCAAATTATTCAATTATGAATTATTATGATATGTTAAACATTATTAAGATCATGAGATGCAGTTTCGAAATTCTACTCATTGGCAGATTAATATATTATTAGACATTATGATATTGGATTTTAAAATAGAGACATTTGTGACCAACCATTTGCAAAACACATGGCGGTTTATTTTCAAATGTAATTGCTGCTTCAGTAATAAATGTTTAAATAAAACCAGACTAGCTCTGCTATAGTATTCACAGGGGCAACGCCTTGGAAGCACGTCTCTGATTCAACCCTGGTAAATCCTTGTGAGTCAGAGCTCAGTATAAAAGGGTGTGACACACTCCATAGGCTGCACGGAGAGCCACAATACCTCAGCCCCACCCACTTACCATCACTATAATCACACCCACTAACACTAGCATTACTACAGTCAGTCAGTCTCTCTCTCTTTCTCTCTCCATCCAACCCCCCATATCTCTCTCTCTCTCTTTCTCTCTCCATCCACCCCCCCATATCTCTCTCTCTCTCCATCCACCCCCCCCATATCTCTCTCTATCCACTCCCCCCTATATATCTCTCTCCATCCACCACCCCGTCTCTCTCTCTCTCTCTCTCTCTCTCTCTCTCTCTCTCTCTCTCTCTCTCTCTCTCTCTCTCTCTCTCTCTCTCTCTCTCTCTCTCTCCATCCACCACGCATCTCTCTCTCTCTCTCTCTCTCTCTCTCTCTCCATCCACCACCCCGTCTCTCTCTCTCTCTCTCCATCAACCCCCCATATATCTCTCTCTCTCCATCCACCACCCCATCTATATATCTCTCTCCCATCCACCCACCCAATCTATCTCTCTCTCGCTCCATCCACCACGCAACTATCTCTCTCTCTCTCTCTCTCTCTCTCCTCTCTCTCTCCTCTCTCTCTCTCCATCCACCACCCCGTCTCTCTCTCTCTCTCTCTCTCCATCCACCACCCCGTCTCTCTCTCTCTCTGTCTCTCTCTCCATCCACCACCCCGTCTCTCTCTCTCTCTCTGTCTCTCTGTCTCTCTCTCCATCCAACACCCCCATCTCTCTCTCACTCTCTCTCTCTCCATCCACCACCCCATCTCTCTCTCTCTCTCTCTCTCTCTCTCTCTCTCTCCTCTCTCTCTCTCCATCCACCCACCCCATCTCTCTCTCTCTCGCGCTCTCTCTCTCTCTCCATCCACCACCCCATCTCTCTCTCTCTCTCTCTCCTCTCTCTCTCTCTCTCTCTCTCGCTCCTCTCTCTCTCTCTCTCTCTCCATCCACCATCCGATCTCTCTCTCTCTCTCTCTCCTCTCTCTCTCTCTGTCTCTCTCTCTCTGAGAGCGGGGAGAGGGGGGGAAAGGGAGAGGGGGAACAGGGAAAAGGGAGAAGGGTGGTGGCTCTGTACATGGCTACTGCTCACCACCTACTGGTCAGATCAGGAATAGAATAAACATTGACAAAACCTCAAAAAATGTCACATCAACAACACAGCCAACTCAATGTTATTTTTCTTCCAATAAGAGCCAATATATTTCCATTAGTTAGAAACATGCTCTGAAGAGAGTTAGGCATTGGCCCATTCTTGAGTAACATGTGTATAGGTTTGGAAGCAGCATACACATATATTTAAATGAGTTATGAGTCAGTTAACTCACTAGAGACACAAGACAGAAGCTCAACGTGTTAGATTATTAATCACAAAGGAATCTTCATCGTTACATAGAGGTTAAATAAACAAATATTACTAATCACAAAATGATCTTTATCATTACATCGAGATTAAATAAACAAACATTACTAATCACAAAGTGATATTTATTGTTTCATAGAGGTTAAATAAACAAAAATTATTAATCACAAAGTGATCTTTATCGTTACATATAGTTTAAATAAACAAACATTATGAACCATATTTGACCTAAAACAAACATCAATACAACAACACTAACCTCTCCTTCCAGAAGCCATGACTAGACTGATAAACACAACAACACTAACCGCTCCTTCCAGAAGCCATGACTAGACTGATAAACACAACAACACTAACCTCTCCTTCCAGAAGCCATGACTAGACTGATAAACACAACAACACTAACCGCTCCTTCCAGAAGCCATGACTAGACTGATAAACACAACAACACTAACCGCTCCTTCCAGAAGCCATGACTAGACTGATAAACACAACAACACGAACCTCTCCTTCCAGAAGCCATGACTAGACTGATAAACACAACAACACTAACCTCTCCTTCCAGAAGCCATGACTAGACTGATAAACACAACAACACTAACCTCTCCTTCCAGAAGCCATGACTAGACTGATAAACACAACAACACTAACCTCTCCTTCCAGAAGCCATGACTAGACTGATAAACACAACAACACTAACCTCTCCTTCCAGAAGCCATGACTAGACTGATAAACACAACAACACTAACCTCTCCTTCCAGAAGCCATGACTAGACTGATAAACACAACAACACTAACCTCTCCTTCCAGAAGCCATGACTAGACTGATAAACACAACAACACTAACCTCTCCTTCCAGAAGCCATGACTAGACTGATAAACACAACAACACTAACCTCTCCTTCCAGAAGCCATGACTAGACTGATAAACACAACAACACTAACCTCTCCTTCCAGAAGCCATGACTAGACTGATAAACACAACAACACTAACCTCTCCTTCCAGAAGCCATGACTAGACTGATAAACACAACAACACTAACCGCTCCTTCCAGAAGCCATGACTAGACTGATAAACACAACAACACTAACCTCTCCTTCCAGAAGCCATGACTAGACTGATAAACACAACAACACTAACCTCTCCTTCCAGAAGCCATGACTAGACCGATAAACACAACAACACTAACCTCTCCTTCCAGAAGCCATGACTAGACTGATAAACACAACAACACTAACCTCTCCTTCCAGAAGCCATGACTAGACTGATAAACACAACAACACTAACCTCTCCTTCCAGAAGCCATGACTAGACCGATAAACACAACAACACTAACCTCTCCTTCCAGAAGCCATGACTAGACTGATAAACACAACAACACTAACCTCTCCTTCCAGAAGCCATGACTAGACTGATAAACACAACAACACTAACCTCTCCTTCCAGAAGCCATGACTAGACCGATAAACACAACAACACTAACCTCTCCTTCCAGAAGCCATGACTAGACTGATAAACACAACAACACTAACCTCTCCTTCCAGAAGCCATGACTAGACTGATAAACACAACAACACTAACCTCTCCTTCCAGAAGCCATGACTAGACCGATAAACACAACAACACTAACCTCTCCTTCCAGAAGCCATGACTAGACTGATAAACACAAAAACACTAACCTCTCCTTCCAGAAGCCATGACTAGACTGATAAACACAACAACACTAACCTCTCCTTCCAGAAGCCATGACTAGACTGATAAACACAACAACACTAACCTCTCCTTCCAGAAGCCATGACTAGACCGATAAACACAACAACACTAACCTCTCCTTCCAGAAGCCATGACTAGACTGATAAACACAACAACACTAACCTCTCCTTCCAGAAGCCATGACTAGACTGATAAACACAACAACACTAACCTCTCCTTCCAGAAGCCATGACTAGACCGATAAACACAACAACACTAACCTCTCCTTCCAGAAGCCATGACTAGACTGATAAACACAACAACACTAACCTCTCCTTCCAGAAGCCATGACTAGACTGATAAACACAACAACACTAACCTCTCCTTCCAGAAGCCATGACTAGACTGATAAACACAACAACACTAACCTCTCCTTCCAGAAGCCATGACTAGACTGATAAACACAACAACACTAACCTCTCCTTCCAGAAGCCATGACTAGACTGATAAACACAACAACACTAACCTCTCCTTCCAGAAGCCATGACTAGACTGATAAACACAACAACACTAACCTCTCCTTCCAGAAGCCATGACTAGACTGATAAACACAACAACACTAACCTCTCCTTCCAGAAGCCATGACTAGACTGATAAACACAACAACACTAACCTCTCCTTCCAGAAGCCATGACTAGACTGATAAACACAACAACACTAACCTCTCCTTCCAGAAGCCATGACTAGACTGATAAACACAACAACACTAACCTCTCCTTCCAGAAGCCATGACTAGACTGATAAATCAAATCATGAAGGAAAAGGAAGACAAAACATAACAAACACAAATAAATGAACTTAAGGTACACACCCAGAGGATGAAATAAAAGTCCAAACTGGTTGCAATTAAGTCCATTTACAACCAGATTACAACCAAATCTTGTTATTATAATGAGGTCATTTCAACCATCTCTGCCCTCTGCAAGCTGTTTCAGTCATCAGACGCTTAAAAACAAGCAGTGCGTTTCTCCTTCTACACAGTATCACTTCCTATAGGACTCTGACATACACTACTCCTGAAACATAGCACCCTATTTCCTATGTAGTGCATTAGTTTTGACCAGGGCCCGTAGGGCCCATAGGGCTCTGGTCAAAAGTAGTGCAGTATGAAGTGAATAGGGTGCCATTTGGCATGCAGTTATACATAGATTATCCCTGGGACTCTGACAGAGCCATTGTGCTTCTCTAAGAGGAAGCCCTAGCTGTGACATCCAGCTAATGTAGTGGAGGTAGTTCAGCGAACTGCACTTCCGTCGTGAGTAATCTTGCCTGAGACCTCTGAAGACTTATGTTAATACTCAGGCTTTATCTCAGCGGACTATCACAGTCTTGTGGCGGATGGTGGTGGGAGGATGAGCTGGATTCAAATGCCTCTCTGTCTCACTCTCTCTCCCCACACCCATCCCCCATCTTTCTCTGCCATCTTGCCCCATGAGCC
This sequence comes from Salvelinus fontinalis, assembly GCF_029448725.1. Classification (NCBI taxonomy): domain Eukaryota; kingdom Metazoa; phylum Chordata; class Actinopteri; order Salmoniformes; family Salmonidae; genus Salvelinus; species Salvelinus fontinalis. The sequence goes on from NW_026602022.1 coordinate 5,991, forward strand.
CTATGTTTGCTGACCTGTCCTGAGGGACAGAGCCAGATAACAGGACAGTGTCCAAGGCCTCTCAACGCTACAACGCTATCACTCTCCATCTGTCTGGGAGGAAGTGTGTGTGTGTGTGGGTGGGGTGGGGGGGGGGGGGGGGGGCACGCTATGTCTGTGTAACGTGACATGGCATCGTGCCATAACAGGCCTGGATGTCATACCCATGTCACAACAATAATGAGTGAGTAAGTGAGAGAGAGACAGAGAGAGAGAGAGAGAGAGAGAGAGAGAGAGACAGTGTGTGTGTGTGTGTGTGTGTGTGTGTGTGTGTGTGTGTGTGTGTGTGTGTGTGTGTGTGTGTGTGTGTGTGTGTGTGTGTGTGTGTGTGTGTGTGTGTATCCAGTTTTAGGTCAGTGCGTAGTGGATGTGTGTGTCTGACATTTGCAGGTATCAATGGGGAAATGTCAGAGACTGCAGTGCAGCTTGCATCTTAATACTGAGGAACCCTCCTGCACGCACACACACACACACACACACACACACACACACACACACACACACACACACACACACACACACACACACACACACACACACACACACACACACACACACACACACAATCCAGCAGAAACCTAGTTCACTCCATCTAAATGGACATATGGTCAATAAGATTTATAGGATTGAATCCCAGCCAAAGCCACAAGATGAACTCAAAGCCCTTTTGCTTCCAGACTTGCTTTTAGATAGAGATGCAAGTCGCTATCCCTGCAATACTACACCTAGCTACCCCTGCAATACCATACCTATCTACCCCTACAATACCATCCCTAGCTACCCCTGCAATACCATACCTAGCTACCCCTGCAAACCATACCTAGCTACCCCTGCAATACCATCCCTAGCTACCCCTACAATACCATACCTAGCTACCCCTACAATACCATACCTAGCTACCCCTGCAATACCATCCCTAGCTACCCCTACAATACCATCCCTAGCTACCCCTGCAATACCATACCTAGCTACCCCTGCAATACCATACCTAGCTACCCCTGCAATTCCATCCCTAGCTACCCCTGCAATACCATACCTAGCTACCCCTACAATGCCATGCCTAGCTACCCCTGCAATACCATACCTAGCTACCCCTGCAATACCATACCTAGCTACCCATACAATACCATACATAGCTACCCCTACAATACCATCCCTAGCTACCCCTGTAATACCATCCCTAGCTACCCCTGCAATACCATCCCTAGCTACCCCTGAAATACCATACCTAGCTACCCCTGCAATACCATACCTAGCTACCAATGTAATACCATCCTTAGCTACCCTGCAATACCATCCCTAGCTAACCCTGCAATACCATCCCTAGCTACCCCTGTAATACCATCCCTAGCTACCCCTGCAATACCATACCTAGCTACCCCTGCAATACCATCCCTAGCTAACCCTGCAATACCATACCTAGCTACCAATGCAATACCATACCTAGCTACCAATGCAATACCATACCTAGCTACCCTGCAATACCATCCCTAGCTACCCCTGCAATACCATCCCTATCTACCCCTGCAATACCATACCTAGCTACCCCTGCAATACCATCCCTAGCTACCAATGCAATACCATCCTTAGCTACCTTGCAATACCATCCCTAGCTAACCCTGCAATACCATACCTAGCTACCAATGCAATACCATACCTAGCTAACCTGCAATACCATACCTAGCTACCCCTGCAATACCATCCCTAGCTACCCCTGCAATACCATACCTAGCTACCCCTGCAATACCATCCCTAGCTACCAATGCAATACCATACCTAGCTACCCCTGCAATACCATCCCTAGCTACCAATGCAATACCACACCTAGCTACCAATGCAATACCATACCTAGCTACCAATGCAATACCATCCCTAGCTACCAATGCAATACCATACCTAGCTACCCTGCAATACCATACCTTGCTACCCCTGCAATACCATACCTAGCTACCCATGCAATACCATACCTAGCTACCCCTGCAATACCATACCTAGCTACCCCTGCAATACCATCCCTAGCTACCAATGCAATACCATACCTAGCTACCCCTGCAATACCATACCTAGCTACCCCTGCAACACCATACCTAGCTACCCCTGCAATACCATACCTAGCTACCCTGCAATACCATACCTAGCTACCCCTGCAATACAATACCTAGCTACCAATGCAATACCATACCTAGCTACCCCTACAATACCATACCTAGCTACCCCTACAATACCATCCCTAGCTACACCTGCAATACCATCCCTAGCTACCCCTGCAATACCATCCCTAGCTACCAATGCAATACCATACCTAGCTACCCCTGCAATACCATACCTAGCTACCAATGCAATACCATACCTAGCTACCAATGCAATACCATACCTAGCTACCCTGCAATACCATACCTAGCTACCCCTACAATACCATACCTAGCTACCCCTACAATACCATCCCTAGCTACACCTGCAATACCATCCCTAGCTACCCCTGCAATACCATCCCTAGCTACCCCTGCAATACCATCCCTAGCTACCCCTGCAATACCATCCCTAGCTACCCCTGCAATACCATCCCTAGCTACCCATGCAATACCATCCCTAGCTACCCCTGCAATACCATACCTAGCTACCCCTGCAATACCATCCCTAGCTACCCCTGCAATACCATACCTAGCTACCCCTGCAATACCATCCCTAGCTACCAATGCAATACCATACCTAGCTACCCCTGCAATGCCATCCCTAGCTACCAATGCAATACCATACCTAGCTACCAATGCAATACCATAACTAGCTACCAATGCAATACCATCCCTAGCTACCCCTGCAATACCATCCCTAGCTACCCCTGCAATACCATCCCTAGCTACCAATGCAATACCATACCTAGCTACCCTGCAATACCATACCTAGCTACCCCTGCAATACCATACCTAGCCACCCATGCAATACCATACCTAGCTACCCCTGCAATACCATACCTAGCTACCCCTGCAATACCATCCCTAGCTACCAATGCAATACCATACCTAGCTACCCCTGCAATACCATACCTAGCTACCCCTGCAACACCATACCTAGCTACCCCTGCAATACCATACCTAGCTACCCCTGCAATACCATACCTAGCTACCCCTGCAATACCATACCTAGCTACCCCTGCAAAACCATACCTAGCTACCCCTGCAATACCATCCCTAGCTACCAATGCAATACCATACCTAGCTTTCTCTGCAATACCATACCTAGCTACCCCTGCAATACCATACCTAGCTACCCCTGCAATACCATACCTAGCTACCCCTACAATACCATACCTAGCTACCAATGCAATACCATACCTAGCTACCCCTACAATACCATACCTAGCTACCCCTAAATACCATACCTAGCTACCCCTACAATACCATACCTAGCTACCCCTGCAATACCATACCTAGCTACCCCTGCAATACCATACCTAGCTACCCCTACAATACCATACCTAGCTACCAATGCAATACCATACCTAGCTACCCCTGCAATACCATACCTAGCTACCCCTGCAATACCATACCTAGCTACCCCTGCAATACCATACCTAGCTACCTCTGCAATACCATACCTAGCTACCCCTGCAATACCATACCTAGCTACCCCTGCAATACCATACCTAGCTACCCCTAGAATACCATACCTAGCTACCAATGCAATACCATACCTAGCTACCCCTACAATACCATACCTAGCTACCCCTGCAATACCATACCTAGCTACCCCTACAATACCATACCTAGCTACCAATGCAATACCATACCTAGCTACCCCTGCAATACCATACCTAGCTACCAATGCAATCAAGATACATCGTGTCATGTCTTTGGCATCATTAAAGTGAAGACTTATTTTATCAAATCCATTCTCTGTAATTATTATTCTGTGATTAACTTGTGAATAGGGGGGCGCTGTTTTCAGTTTGTGCCGAAATTAAACGGCCTCGTACTCTGTTCTAGATCATACAATATGCATATTATTATTACTATTGGATAGAAAACACTCTGAAGTTTCTAAAACTGTTTGAATTATATCTGTGAGTAAAACAAAACTCATTTGGCAGCAAACTTCCATACAGGAAGTGAAAAATCTGAAAACGAGGCTCTGTGTCAGGGCTTGCCTATTCAATTGGCTTTTATTTTTCGAAATGTATGCACTTCGTACGCCTTCCACTAGATTTCAACACGCAGTGGAAGGTTGAATGGGGTGTCTAGCTTGATCTGAGGCCAAATAAGAGCTTTTGGAGTGGCAGGTCCGGTATTTTGTCAGTTTTCGACGGCGCACGGGGGAACTTGACATTGTCTTCTGAAAAGCGTTAGGTATACACGGCGAATTGCTCCGGCTCTGATTTTATTTGATACATATGAGAAAAACATCATAAAGTAGTATTTTTCAACCGAGTTTGATCAGTTTATTCAACGTTTATTGGGTATTGTTGAATTTTTCGTTCCATGCGTCAAGAGATCATGGGCATGTTCGCGCCACATGGCTAGCCAAAGTTGCTAATTCGACAGAAGAAATGGACATTCTAAAACCAAACAACGATTTATTCTGGACCTAGGACTCCTTGCACAACAATCTGATGGAAGAACAGCAAAGTAAGACAACATTTATGATTTTATTTCGTATTTCTGTGTAGTATGTTGACTCCAACACCGCGGAGAATAGGTGAGCGCTGTCTCACAATAACGCATGCTGTATGTTGTGGTGAAGTTATTTTTAAAAATCTAACACAGCGGTTGCATTAAGAACCAGTGTATCTTTCATTTGCTGTACAACATGTATTTTTTAGTAAAGTTTATGATGAGTTCTTTGATTAGATTAGGTGACTGTCCAAAATATCTCCGGAGATTTTGGTGAATTGTTGCTACGTATTCACAATGTATAATGATTTGCAGCTCTAAATATGCACATTTTCGAACAAAACATAAATGTATTGTATAACATAAGACTGTCATCTGATGAAGTTGTCCAAAGGTTAGTGATTAATTTTATATCTATTGCTGGTTTTTGCGAAAGCTATGTTTGCAGTGGATAAATGGCGTTGTGTGTTTGGCTATGTGATGAGCTAATATAATTCTATATTGTGTTTTCGCTGTAAAACACTAAAAAAATCGGAAATATTGGCTGGATTCACAAGATGTTTATCTTTCATTTGCTGTACACCATGTATTTTTCATAAATGTTTTATGATGAGTATTTATGTATTTCACGTTGCTCTCTGTAATTATTCTGGCTGCTTTGGTGCTATTTGTGATGGTGGCTGCAATGTAAAACCAGGATTTGTAGCTATAAATATGCACATTTTCGAACAAAATATAAATGTATTCTATAACATGATGTTATAAGACTGTCATCTGATGAAGTTGTTCAAGGTTAGTGATTAATTTTATCTCTATTTGTGGGTTTTGTGAAAGCTACCTATGCGGTGGAAACATGGTGAAAATATGCCGTTGTGTGTTTGGCTATTGTGGTTAGCTAATATAAATACATATTGTGTTTTCGCTGTAAAACATTTTAAAAATCGGAAATGATGGCTGGATTCACAAGATGTTTATCTTTCATTTGCTGTATTGGACTTGTGATTTCATGAAATTATATTATATGATATCCCTGTCCCGTTAGGCTAGGCTATGCCAGTCAGCTTTTTTGATGAGGTGGATCCCGGATCCGGGAGAGAGAAGCGGTAGAGTTTTTTTCAAACAAATCATGTAAATGGAATTAACTAGGAAGTTGGGGCACCAAGGAAAATCTTCAGATTACAAAGTTATAATTTTCCTAAAATAACTCTTCAGATATTTTAATATCTAATCAATTAGTCTTCTAATTAATTAATTATTCTTTACCTCACGTTAGTCTCATTCCAAACGTCATAAATTGTTGGTTATTTGCACAAACCCAGCCTTTACCATGAATCATCCATACATCAATTGTCTTAATCATTTATTTACTAACAAACTAAATAATCACAGAAATGCATAAACACACAAACAGTAGATATGGTTACAAGGAAATTATATGCGAAGTTCCCTAGTGGGCTAAGCCGATATGATGGCTTGGTGGACAAAGGGAATTTGGTGTGGACTGAGAACAGGCGGAAAGACAAAAATAAATCACTACACAGTTGATAATTATATTAATTGAAATGCTAATCCTTTGCACATGAACGCTCACTCATTCGGGAATAATTGCAATATATATATATATTTACGCCCAGTGTGTCGTCGTGATCTCTGTTGGAATCGTCAGTCCTTCTGTTGGACAGTCAGTTCATCATCATCTCTCTCTCTCTGCTTCCCTGAAGATCAAAGTCTTTCATGGTTAGAATGGATACTTCAGAGTACCATTCAGAAATGTTCTCATAGATAGATGTTTCGGTGGTTGTTGGCATTCACAATCCCAGGTTTACATAATTTCTATCTGCAGTCTAGTAATTCGTATCTAAGATTTGCTCTTATTCTGTAGGGATCGATAGTCTCAGAGTTTAACCATTTCTGGCCGTGTAGCCAATGCTCCACGTGGTATGGTTAGGAATTCAATAACTATTCGCAATCACAGCTCACGCTGTGAGGTATGGTATGCGTGGTCTGGTATGCGTGGTCCAGGTATGCGTGGTCTGAAGAGGATTTCCTCAGGAGGGGGTATTATTCGTACAATAGAAAAGGCGGTTCTCTGACGCCAGATCATGTCTGTGCTCACGGGGGCGGGCCAATGACTTAGTTAAACTTGAAAGGGAATTACATAATTTCACAAATAGTTTCATCTTTACTCATTCATTTTATACAAGAATTAGATGCAAACCTCATAATTAAGAAATGTACACATTCAGAGATATAGTTATGTGTGTTTCCTGTCTTCTCTGAGGTCACCAAATGAAACATGCTCGTCATACCCGTCCCTTGAGTGTCCACGGACCATTCCCACCTTCTCACAAGTGGACATATTGTATCAAATTCCCATTTTGGGGATTTAGGAGTTCGCCATGTGAAATCCTTTGTTCTCTCTGTGTGTCTCTCTTTCTGCGTGGCCAGGGGGAGAGAGTTTCTGCCAAGAAATTACGAAGTGAGATAACAGAACATGGGTGTAGGAGGGAAAGGGGGATGCCACGATCTACCAATGCAATTTACTGTAGGATACCTTGAGTGTGTATTGCCTATACTGGTTCTTATCTAAATGTTATTTAACTGCAGGCCACAAAGTAAAGCTATCTTCCCTCTACTCTACTCTAGTCTACTTTACTCTAGTCTAGTCTACTCTCCTTTACTCTACTCCAATCTACTTTACTTTAGTCTACTCTACTCTAGTATACTTTACTCTAGTCTACTCTACTCCACTTTACTCTACTCTAGTCCTACTTTACTCTAGTCTACTGAAGTCTACTTTACTCTACTCTACCCTAGTCTACTCTAGTCTACTTTACTCTACTCTACTCTAGTCTAATGCACTTTGCTCTACTCTAGTCTACTCTACTTTACTCCAATCGAGTCTACTCTACTCTAGTCTAGTATAGTATACTCTACTCTAATCTAGTCTAGTCTTCTCTAATCTAGTCTACTCTAATCTACTCTAGTCCACTCTACTCTACTCTAGTCTACTCTACTCTAGTCTAGCATACTCTACTCTAGTCTAGTCTACTCTACTCTACTCTAATCTAGTTTACTCTACTCTAGTCCACTCTACTCTTTGTCTAATCTACTTTTCTCTAGTCCACTCTACTCTAGTCTAGTCTAGTTCACTCTACTCTAGTCCACTCTACTCTAGTCCACTCTACTCTAGTCTACTTTAGTCTAGTCTACTCTAGTCTACTCTAATCTAGTCTACTCTAACCTATTCTACTTTAATCTAGTCTAGTGTACTCTACTCTAATCTAGTCTACTCTACTTTACTCTAGTCTCTACTCTACTCTAGTCTAATCTACTTTACACTACTCTACTCTAGTATACTCTACTTAACTCTAATCTAGTCTACTCTAATCTAGTCTAGTGTACTCTGCTCTAATCTAGTCCACTCCACTCTACTCTACTCTAGTCCACTCTACTCTAGTCTACTCTAATCTAGTCTAGTCTACTCCACTCTAATCTAGTCTAGTGTACTCTACTCTAATCTAGTCTACTCGACTTTACTCTTCTCTACTCTACTCTAGTCTAATCTACTTTACACTAGTCTACTCTAGTCTACTCTACTCTAATATTGTCTACTCTACTCTACTCTAGTCTACTCTACTCTACTCTACTCTAATCTAGTCCACTCCACTCTACTCTACTCTAGCCCACTCTACTCTAGTCTACTCTAATCTAGTCTACTCTAGTGTAGTCTAGTATACCCTACTCTAATCTAGTCTAGTCTACTCCACTCTACACTACTCTAGTCTAATCTACTTTACTCTAGTCCACTCTACTCTAGTCTACTCTAATTTACTCTCTCTCTAGTCTAGTCGACTCAATTCTACCTTATTCTACTCAAGTCTACTCTACTCTAACCTAGTCTACCCTAATCTACTCTACTCTAGTCGACTCTAGTTGACTTCATTCTAGTCGACTCTACTCTAGTCGACTCTACTCTAATCTAGTCTACTCCACTCCACTCTACTCTTGTCTAATCAACTTTACTCTAGTCTACTCTACTCTATTCTAGTCCACTCGACTCTACTCTACTCTTGTCTACTCTACTCTAGTCAACTCTACTCGACTCTACTCTAGTCTACTACACTCCACTGTACTCTGCTCTAGTCTAGTCTAATCTACTTTACTCTAGTCCACTCTACTCTAGTCTACTCAAGTCTACTACACTCTACTCTACTCTAGTCTAGTCCACTCTACTCTAGTCTACTCTAATCTAGTCTACTCTAGTGTAGTCTAGCATACCCTACTCTAATCTAGTCTAGTCTACTCCACTCTACACTACTCTAGTCTAATACACTTTACTCTAGTCGACTCTACTCTAGTCTACTCTAGTCGACCCTTCTCGACTCTACTCAAGTCGACTATACTCTACTCTAGTCTAATCTACTTTACTCTAGTCCACTCTACTCTAGTCTACTCTAATTTACTCTAGTCTACTCTACTTTACTCAAGTCTACTCTACTCTAATTTACTCTAGTCTACTCTAGTCGACTCTAGTCAAGTCGACACTAGTCTAGTCGACTTTACTCTAGTCAACTCTACTCTAGTCGTATCTAGTCAACTTTACTTTAGTCGACTCTAGTCTAGTCGACAATATTCTACCTTATTCTACTCAAGTCTACTCTACTCTAACCTAGTCTACCCTAATCTACTCTACTCTAGTCGACTCTAGTTGACTTCATTCTAGTCGACTCTACTCTAGTCGACTCTACTCTAATCTAGTCTACTCCACTCCACTCTACTCTTGTCTTATCAACTTTACTCTAGTCTACTCTACTCTACTCTACTCGAGTCCACTCGACTCTAGTCTACTCTACTCTAGTCGACTCTACTCGACTCTACTCTAGTCTACTACACTCCACTGTACTCTGCTCTAGTCTAGTCTAATCTACTTTACTCTAGTCCACTCTACTCTAGTCTACTCAAGTCTACTACACTCTACTCTACTCTACTCTAGTCCACTCTACTCTAGTCTACTCTAATCTAGTCTACTCTAGTGTAGTCTAGTATACCCTACTCTAATCTAGTCTAGTCTACTCCACTCTACACTACTCTAGTCTAATACACTTTACTCTAGGCGACTCTACTCTAGTCGACCCTTCTCGACTCTACTCAAGTTGACTATACTCTACTCTAGTCTAATCTACTTTACTCTAGTCCACTCTACTCTAGTCTACTCTAATTTACTCTAGTCTACTCTACTTTACTCAAGTCTACTCTACTCTAATTTACTCTAGTCTACTCTAGTCGACTCTAGTCAAGTCGACACTAGTCTAGTCGACTTTACTCTAGTCAACTCTACTCTAGTCGACTCTAGTCAACTTTACTTTAGTCGACACTAGTCTAGTCGACTCTATTCTACCTTATTCTACTCAAGTCTACTCTACTCTAACCTAGTCTACCCTAATCTACTCTACTCTAGTCGACTCTAGTTGACTTCATTCTAGTCGACTCTACTCTAGTCGACTCTACTCTATCTAGTCTACTCCACTCCACTCTACTCTTGTCTAATCAACTTTACTCTAGTCTACTCTACTCTACTCTAGTCCACTCTACTTTAGTCTACTCTAGTCTACGCTACTCTAGTCGGCTCTACTCGACTCTACTCTAGTCTACTACACTCCACTGTACTCTGCTCTAGTCTAGTCTAATCTACTTTACTCTAGTCCACTCTACTCTAGTCTACTCAAGTCTACTACACCTTACTCTACTCTACTCTAGTCTAGTCCACTCTACTCTAGTCTACTCTAATCTAGTCTACTCTAGTGTAGTCTAGTATACCCTACTCTAATCTATTCTAGTCTACTCCACTCTACACTACTCAAGTCTAATACACTTTACTCTAGTCGACTCTACTCTAGTCTACTCTAGTCGACCCTTCTCGACTATACTCTACTCTAGTCTAATCTACTTTACTCTAGTCCACTCTACTCTAGTCTACTCTAATGTACTCTAGTCTACTCTAATTTACTCGAGTCTACTCTACTTTACTTTACTCTAGTCTACTCTAGTTGACGCTAGTCAAGTCGACACTAGTCTGGTCGACTTTACTCTAGTCAACTCTACTCTAGTCGACTCTAGTCAACTTTACTCTAGTAAACTCTAAACTAGTCGACTCTATTCTACCTTATTCTACTCAAGTCGACTCTACTCTAACCTAGTCTACTCTAATCTACTCTACTCTAGTCGACTCTAGTCAACTTTACTTTAGTCAACTCTAGTCTAGTCGACTCTATTCTACCTTATTCTACTCTAGTCGACTCTACTCTAATCTAGTCTACTCCACTCCACTCTACTCTTGTCTAATCAACTTTATTCTAGTCTACTCTGCTCTACTCTAGTCCACTCTACTTTAGTCTACTCTAGTCTACTCTACTCTAGTCGACTCTACTCGACTCTACTCTAGTCTACTACACTCCACTCTACTCTGCTCTAGTCTAGTCTAATCTACTTTACTCTAGTCCACTCTACTCTAGTCTACTCAAGTCAATCAATCAATCAATTTTATTTTATATAGCCCTTCGTACATCAGATAATATCTCGAAGTGCTGTACAGAAACCCAGCCTAAAACCCCAAACAGCTAGAATGCAGGTGTAGAAGCACGGTGGCTAGGAAAAACTCCCTAGAAAGGCCAAAACCTAGGAAGAAACCTAGAGAGGAACCAGGCTATGAGGGGTGGCCAGTCCTCTTCTGGCTGTGCCGGGTGGAGATTATAACAGAACTATGCCAAGATGTTCAAAAATGTTCATAAGTGACAAGCATGGTCAAATAATAATCATGAATAATTTTCAGTTGGCTTTTCATAGCTGATCATTAAGAGTTGAAAAACAACAGGTCTGGGACAGGTGGCGGTTCCATAACCACAGGCAGAACAGCTGAAACTGGAATAGCAGCAAGGCCAGGCGGACTGGGGACAGCAAGGAGTCACCACGGGCGGCAGTCCCGACGCATGGTCCTAGGGCCCAGGTCCTCCGAGAGAAAGAAAGAGAGAAGGAGAAAATTAGAGAGAGCCAAGATTTTCAAAATGTTCATAAATGACAAGCATGGTCAAATAATAATCAGGAATAAATCTCAGTTGGCTTTTCATAGCCGATCATTAAGAGTTGAAAACAGCAGGTCTGGGACAGGTAGGGGTTCCATAACCGCAGGCAGAAGAGTTGAAACTGGAATAGCAGCAAGGCCAGGTGGACTGGGGGCAGCAAGGAGTCACCACGGCCGGTAGTCCCGACGTATGGTCCTAGGGCTCAGGTCCTCCGAGAGAAAGAGAGAAGGAGAAAATTAGAGAGAGCCAAGATTTTCAAAATGTTCATAAATGACAAGCATGGTCAAATAATAATCAGGAATAAATCTCAGTTGGCTTTTCATAGCCGATCATTAAGAGTTGAAAACAGCAGGTCTGGGACAGGTAGGGGGTTCGTAACCGCAGGCAGAAACAGTTGAAACTGGAATAGCAGCAAGGCCGGGCGGACTGGGGACAGCAAGGTGTCAGCATGCCCGGTAGTCCTGACGTATGGTCCTAGGGCTCAGGTTCTCAGAGAGAAAGAGAGAACGAGAGAATTAGAGAGAGCATACTTAAATTCACACAGGACACTGGATAAGACAGGAGAAGTACTCCAGGTATAACCAACTGACCCCAGCCCCCCGACACATAAACTACTGCAGCATAAATACTGGAGGCTGAGACAGGAGCGGTCAGGAGACACTGTGGCCCCATCCGAAGAAACCCCCGGACAGGGCCAAACAGGAAGGATATAACCCCACCCACTCTGCCAAAGCACAGCCCCCACACCACTAGAGGGATATCCTCAACCACCAACTTACAATCCTGAGACAAGGCCGAGTATAGCCCACAAAGGTCTCCACCACAGCACAACCAAGGGGGGGCGCCAACCCAGACAGGAAGTTCACGTCAGTAACTCAACCCACTCAAGTGACGCACCCCTCCTAGGGACGGCATGAAAGAGCACCAGCAAGCCAGTGACTCAGCCCCAGTAACAGGGTTAGAGGCAGAGAATCCCAGTGGAGAGAGGGGAACCGGCCCTGGAGAGACAGCAAGGGCGGTTCGTTGCTCCAGAGCCTTTCCGTTCACCTTCACACTCCTGGGCCAGACTACACTCAATCATATGACCTGCTGAAGAGATAAGTCTTCAGTAAAGACTTAAAGGTTGAGACCGAGTCTGCGTCTCTCACATGGGTAGGCAGACTGTTCCATAAAATGGAGATCTATAGGAGAAAGCCCTGCCTCCAGCTGTTTGCTTAGAAATTTTAGGGACAATTAGGAGGCCTGCGTCTTGTGACCGTAGCGTACGTGTAGGTATGTACGGCAGGACCAACTCGGAAAGATAGGTAGGAGCAAGCCCATGTAACGCTTTATAGGTTAACAGTAAAACCTTGAAATCAGCCCTTGCCTTAACAGGAAGCCAGTGTAGGGAAGCTAGCACTGGAGTAATATGATCAAATTTCTTGGTTCTAGTCAGGATTCTAGCAGCCGTATTTAGCACTAACTGAAGTTTATTTAGTGCTTTATCCGGGTAGCCGGAAAGTAGAGCATTGCAGTAGTCTAACCTAGAAGTAACAAATGCATGGATTAATTTTTCTGCATCATTTTTGGACAGAAAATTTCTGATTTTTGCAATGTTACGTAGATGGAAAAAAGCTGTCCTTGAAACAGTCTTGATATGTTCGTCAAAAGAGAGATCAGGGTCAAGAGTAACGCCGAGGTCCTTCACAGTTTTATTTGAGACGACTTTACAACCATCAAGATGAATTGTCAGATTTAACAGAAGATCTCTTTGTTTCTTGGGACCTAGAACAAGCATCTCTGTTTTGTCCGAGTTTAAAAGTAGAAAGTTTTCAGCCATCCACTTCCTTATGTCTGAAACACAGGCTTCTAGCGAGGGCAATTTTGGGGCTTCACCATGTTTCATTGAAATGTACAGCTGTGTGTCATCCGCATAGCAGTGAAAGTTAACATTATGTTTTCGAATAACATCCCCAAGAGGTAAAATATATAGTGAAAACAATAGTGGTCCTAAAACGGAACCTTGAGGAACACCGAAATGTACAGTTGATTTGTCAGAGGACAGACCATTCACAGAGACAAACTGATATCTTTCCGACAGGTAAGATCTAAACCAGGCCAGAACTTGTCCGTGTAGACCAATTTGGGTTTCCAGTCTCTCCAAAAGAATGTGGTGATCGATGGTGTCAAAGGCAGCACTAAGGTCTAGTAGCACGAGGACAGATGCAGAGCCTCGGTCTGACGCCATTAAAAGGTCATTTACCACCTTCACAAGTGCAGTCTCAGTGCTATGATGGGGTCTAAAACCAGACTGAAGCATTTCGTATACATTGTTTGTCTTCAGAAAGGCAGTGAGTTGCTGCGCAACAGCTTTTTCTAAAATTTTTGAGAGGAATGGAAGATTCGATATAGGCCGATAGTTTTTTATATTTTCCGGGTCAAGGTTTGGCTTTTTCAAGAGAGGCTTTATCACTGCCACTTTTAGTGAGTTTGGTACACATCCGGTGGATAGAGAGCTGTTTATTATGTTCAACATAGGAGGGCCAAGCACAGGAAGCAGCTCCTTCAGCAGTTTAGTAGGAATAGGATCCAGTATGCAGCTTGAAGGTTTAGAGGCCATGATTATTTTCATCATTGTGTCAAGAGATATAGTACTAAAACACTTAAGTGTCTCTCCCGATCCCAGGCCCTCGCAGAGCTGTGCAGATCCAGGACAGCTAAGCCCTGGAGGAATACGCAGATTCAAAGAGGAGTCCGTAATTTGCTTTCTAATGGTCATGATCTTTTCCTCAAAGAAGTTCATGAATTTATTACTGCTGAAGTGAAAGCCATCCTCTCTTGGGTAATGCTGCTTTTTAGTTAGCTTTGCAACAGTATCAAAAAGAAATTTTGGATTGTTCTTATTTTCCTCGATTAAGTTGGAAAAGTAGGATGATCGAGCAGCAGTGAGGGCTCTTCGGTACTGTACGGTACTGTCTTTCCAAGCTAGTCGGAAGACTTCCAGTTTTGTGTGGCGCCATTTCCGTTCCAATTTCCTGGAAGCTTGCTTCAAAGCTCGGGTATTTTCTGTATACCAGGGAGCTAGTTTCTTATGACAAATGTTTTTCGTTTTTAGGGGTGCAACTACATCTAGGGTATTGCGCAAGGTTAAATTGAGTTCCTCAGTTAAGTGGTTAACTGATTTTTGTCCTCTGACGTCCTTGGGTAGGCAGAAGGAGTCTGGAAGGGCATCAAGGAATTTTTGTGTTGTCTGAGAATTTATAGCACGACTTTTGATGCTCCTTGGTTGGGGTCTGAGCAGATTATTTGTTGCGATTGCAAACGTAATAAAATGGTGGTCCGATAGTCCAGGATTATGTGGAAAAACATTAAGATCTACAACATTTATTCCATGGGACAAAACTAGGTCCAGAGTATGACTGTGGCAGTGAGTAGGTCCAGAGACATGTTGGACAAAACCCACTGAGTCGATGATGGCTCCGAAAGACTTTTGGAGTGGGTCTGTGGACTTCTCCATGTGAATATTAAAATCACCAAAAATTAGAATATGATCTGCTATGACTACAAGGTCTGATAGGAATTCAGGAAACTCAGAGAGGAACGCTGTATATGGCCCAGGAGGCCTGTAAACAGTAGCTATAAAAAGTGATTGAGTAGGCTGCATAGATTTCATGACTAGAAGCTCAAAAGACAAAAACGCCATTTTTTTTTTTGTAAATTGAAATTTGCTATCGTAGATGTTAGCAACACCTCCGCCTTTGCGGGATGCACGGGGGATATGGTCACTAGTGTAACCAGGAGGTGAGGCCTCATTTAACACAGTAAATTTATCAGGCTTAAGCCATGTTTCAGTCAGGCCAATCACATCAAGATTATGATCAGTGATTAGTTCATTGACTATGACTGCCTTTGAAGTGAGGGATCTAACATTAAGTAACCCTATTTTGAGATGTGAGGTATCACGATCTCTTTCAATAATGGCAGGAATGGAGGAGGTCTTTATCCTAATAAGATTGCTAAGACGAACACCGCCATGTTTAGTTTTGCCCAACCTAGGTCGAGGCACAGACACAGTCTAAATGGGTATGGCTGAGCTGACTACACTGACTGTGCTATTGGCAGACTCCACTAAGCTGGCAGGTTGGCTAACAGCCTGCTGCCTGGCCTGCACCCTATTTCATTGTGGGGCTAAAGGAGTTAGAGCCCTATCTATGTTGGTAGATAAGATGAGAGCACCCCTCCAGGTAGGATGGAGTCCGTCACTCCTTAGCAGGTCATGCTTGGTCCTGTTTGTGGGTGAGTCCCAGAAAGAGGGCCAATTATCTACAAATTCTATCTTTTGGGAGGGGCAGAAAACAGTTTTCAACCAGCGATTGAGTGCTGAGACTCTGCTGTAGAGCTCGTCACTCCCCCTAACTGGGAGGGGGCCAGAGACAATTACTCGATGCCGACACATCTTTCTAGCTGATTTACACGCTGAAGCTATGTTGCACTTGGTGACCTCTGACTGTTTCATCCTAACATCGTTGGTGCCGACGTGGATAACAATATCTCTATACTCTCTACACTCGCCAGATTTAGCTTTAGCCAGCACCATCTTAAGATTAGCCTTAACGTCGGTAGCCCTGCCCCCTGGTAAACAGTGTATGATCGCTGGGTGATTCGTTTTAAGTCTAATACTGCGGGTAATGGAGTCGCCAATGACTAGGGTTTTCAATTTGTCAGAGCTAACGGTGGGAGCCTTCGGCGTCTCAGACCCCGTAACGGGAGGAGTAGAGACGAGAAGACTCAGACTCAGACTTCGACTCGCTACATAATGGGGAAAACCGGTTGAAAGTTTCTGTCGGCTGAATGAGCGACACCGGTTGAGCATTCCAACAGCATTTCCCTCCAGAAGCCATGAGAAAGTTGTCCGGCTGCGGGGACTGTGCGGGGGGATTTATACTAACGTTACTATCTGTACTTACTGGTGGCACAGACGCTGTTTCTTCCTTTCCTACACTGAAATTACCCTTGCCAAGTCTACTACACTCTACTCTACTCTATTCTAGTCTAGCCTAATCTACTTTACTCTAGTCCACTCTACTCTAGTCTACTCTAGTATACTTTACTTTACTCTAGTCTACTCTACTTTACTATAGTCTAGTCTACTTTACTCTAGTCTACTCTACTTTACTCTAGTCTACTATAGTCAACTCTAGTCTAGTCGATTCAAGTCGACTCTAGTCTAGTCAACTCAAGTCGACTCTAGTCTAGTCGACTTTACTCTAGTCAACTTTACTCTAGTCGACTTTACTTTAGTCGATTCTACTCTAGTCGACTCCATTCTAGTCAACTCTACTCTAGTCGACTCCACTCTAGTCTACTCTAGTCTAGTCGACTCTGCTCTACCGTAATCTACTCTAGTCTACTCTAATCTAGTATACTCTAGTCCACTCTACTCTAGTCTAGTCTACTCTAGTCTACTCTACTCCAGTCTACTGTACTCTACTCTAGTCTACTTTACTCTAGTCTACTCTAGTCTACTCTACTCCAGTCTAGTTTACTCTAGTCTAGTATACTGTACTCTACTCCAGTCTACTTTACTCTAGTCTAGTTTACTCTAGTCTAGTCTACTGTACTCTACTCCAGTCTACTTTACTCTAGTCTAGTCTACTCTACTTTACTCTAGTCTACTCTACTTTACTCTAGTCTAGTCTACTATACTTTACTCCAGTCTAGTCTACTCTACTTTACTCAACTCTCGTCTTATTTACTCTATTCTACTCTACTTTACTCTAGTCTAGTCTACTTGACTCTAGTCTCCTCTACTTAACTCTAGTCTAGTCGACTCTAGTCTACTTTACTCTAGTCTACTCTACTCTACTCTACACTACTCTACTATACTCTACTTTACTCTACTCTACTCTACTTTACTTTACTCTGGTCTACTCTACTCTAGTCTACTTTACTTTACTCTAGTCTAGTCTAGTCTAGTCTACTTTACTTTACTTTACTTTACTCTAGTCTAGTCTACTCTACTTGACTCTAGTCTAGTCTAGTCTGCTCTACTCTAGTCTAGTCTAGTCTACTGTATCTCTGGTGAACATATGAACAGAGGCATGCTCTGGTACTGTTTGTATAACACCCAAGGCAGAGAGACAGCATTATCATACTGATCATATTAGCACCTGGGAGAGGGGGAGAGAGATTAATCCAGTGGTCATAGGGAGAGAGAAGAAGAGAGGCGGAGAGGGGATGGAGGAGAAGGAGGGAGAGGGAGAGAGAGGGAGAGAGAAGGGGGAAAGGGAGGGAGGCCTGGCTCTGTGAGGGAGGGAGGGAGGCTTCAGGGCTTTAGGGGGAGACAGTAGAGTGGGGTTAAACAAAGCCGGTCTTGTCCCGAGTCCCCCCTGCTGCTAGTGCATTGCAGATAAAAACCCTTACTCAGCCTCCCCCTTTACTCAGCGTCCACCTTTACTCAGCGTCCCCCTTTACTCAGCCTCCCCCTTGACTCAGCCTCCCCCTTGACAGCCTCCCCCTTGACTCAGAATCCCCCTTTACACAGCGTCCCCCTTTACTCAACCTCTCCTTCACTCAGCCTCCCATATTACTCCCTCCTCCTACTACCCTACTACTTGACTCTATAGTCAGTCTAAATAAAACCATTACTTAGTCTTCTGCTTACTCAGCCTCCAATAGCACTCCCTCCTCCTACTAGAGTAGATTGGAAAAATTCCAGATGGGCTGGTCCATCTTTAGCCAGTGGGCCTGTCTTAATTTGTGGGTTTTGCACAGCATGATAATTATCTGGCTAACATGGGGCCTTTATGTCGGGTGTGTTAGAAATCCTCGGGTCGATTTCTGGCCCAAGTCCTTCCCTGCTAAGCCTAGAGCTATCTGGAGCTGTCTGTGGTGCTGAACCTGACACATACCAGATACTACACTGTTGCACCACATACTACACTGTTGCACCACATACTACACTGTTACACCACATACTACACTGTTTCACCACATAACACACTGTTACACCACATAACACACTGTTACGCCACATAACACACTGTTACACCACATAACACACTGTTACACCACATAACACACTGTTACGCCACATAACACACTGTTACACCACATAACACACTGTTACACCACATACTACACTGTTACGCCACATAACACACTGTTACGCCACATAACACACTGTTACGCCACATAACACACTGTTACACCACATAACACACTGTTACACCACATAACACACTGTTACACCATATACAACACTGTTTAATGGAAAACTGGGACTAGATGGCCAAAGACACCTGCGTGTTCTGACGCAGGACAACCTAAAGCCGTAAGGGAGGACAACCTAAAGCCGTAAGGGAGGACAACCTAAAGCCGTAAGGGAGGACAACCTAAAGCCGTAAGGGAGGACAACCTAAAGCCGTAAGGGAGGACAACCTAAAGCCGTAAGGGAGGACAACCTAAAGCCGTAAGGGAGGACAACCTAAAGCCGTAAGGGAGGACAACCTAAAGCCGTAAGGGAGGACAACCTAAAGCCGTAAGGGAGGACAACCTAAAGTCGTAAGGGAGGACAACCTAAAGCCGTAAAGGAGGACAACCTAAAGCCGTAAGGCAGGACAACCTAAAGCCGTAAGGGAGGACAACCTAAAGCCGTAAGGGAGGACAACCTAAAGCCGTAAGGGAGGACAACCTAAAGGCGTAAGGGAGGACAACCTAAAGCCGTAAGGGAGGACAACCTAAAGCCGTAAGGGAGGACAACCTAAAGCCGTAAGGGAGGAAAACCTAAAACCGTAAGGGAGGACAACCTAAAGCCATAAGGGAGGACAACCTAAAGCCGTAAGGGAGGACAACCTAAAGCCGTAAGGGAGGACAACCTAAAGCCGTAAGGGAGGACAACCTAAAGCCGTAAGGGAGGACAACCTAAAGCCGTAAGGGAGGACAACCTAAAACCGTAAGGGAGGACAACCTAAAGCCATAAGGGAGGACAACCTAAAGCCGTAAGGGAGGACAACCTAAAGCCGTAAGGGAGGACAACCTAAAGCCGTAAGGGAGGACAACCTAAAGTCATAAGGGAGGACAACCTAAAGCCGTAAGGGAGGACAACCTAAAGCCATAAGGGAGGACAACCTAAAGCCGTAAGGGAGGACAACCTAAAGCCATAAGGGAGGACAACCTAAAGCCGTAAGGGAGGACAACCTAAAGCCGTAAGGGAGGACAACCTAAAGCCGTAAGGGAGGACAACCTAAAGCCGTAAGGGAGGACAACCTAAAACCGTAAGGGAGGACAACCTAAAGCCATAAGGGAGGACAACCTAAAGCCGTAAGGGAGGACAACCTAAAGCCGTAAGGGAGGACAACCTAAAGCCGTAAGGGAGGACAACCTAAAGTCATAAGGGAGGACAACCTAAAGCCGTAAGGGAGGACAACCTAAAGCCATAAGGGAGGACAACCTAAAGCCATAAGGGAGGACAACCTAAAGCCGTAAGGGAGGACAACCTAAAGCCGTAAGGGAGGACAACCTAAAGCCGTAAGGGAGGACAACCTAAAGCCATAAGGGAGGACAACCTAAAGCCGTAAGGGAGGACAACCTAAAGCCGTAAGGGAGGACAACCTAAAGCCGTAAGGGAGGACAACCTAAAGCCGTAAAGGAGGACAACCTAAAGGCGTAAGGGAGGACAACCTAAAGCCATAAGGGAGGACAACCTAAAGCCGTAAGGGAGGACAACCTAAAGCCATAAGGGAGGACAACCTAAAGCCGTAAGGGAGGACAACCTAAAGCCGTAAGGGAGGACAACCTAAAGCCGTAAGGGAGGACAACCTAAAGCCATAAGGGAGGACAACCTAAAGCCGTAAGGGAGGACAACCTAAAGCCGTAAGGGAGGACAACCTAAAGCCGTAAGGGAGGACAACCTAAAGCCGTAAAGGAGGACAACCTAAAGGCGTAAGGGAGGACAACCTAAAGCCGTAAGGGAGGACAACCTAAAGCCGTAAGGGAGGACAACCTAAAGCCGTAAGGGAGGACAACCTAAAGCCGTAAGGGAGGACAACCTAAAGCCGTAAGGCAGGACAACCTAAAGCCGTAAGGGAGGACAACCTAAAGCCGTAAGGGAGGACAACCTAAAGCCGTAAGGGAGGACAACCTAAAACCATAAGGGAGGACAACCTAAAGCCGTAAGGGAGGACAACCTAAAGCCGTAAGGGAGGACAACCTAAAGCCGTAAGGGAGGACAACCTAAAGCCGTAAGGGAGGACAACCTAAAGCCGTAAAGGAGGACAACCTAAAGCCGTAAGGCAGGACAACCTAAAGCCGTAAGGGAGGACAACCTAAAGCCGTAAGGGAGGACAACCTAAAGGCGTAAGGGAGGACAACCTAAAGCCGTAAGGGAGGACAACCTAAAGCCGTAAGGGAGGACAACCTAAAGCCGTAAGGGAGGACAACCTAAAA
>NW_026602023.1:0-27125 GCF_029448725.1 Salvelinus fontinalis
TCTGGGAACAGGGGTAGGAGCTGGGAACAGGGGTAGGAGCTGGGAACAGGGGTAGGAACTGGGAACAGGAGTAGGAGCTGGGACCAGGGGTAGGAGCTGGGACCAGGGGTAGGAGCTGGGAACAGGGGTAGGAGCAAGGACCAGGGGTAGGAGCAGGGACCAGGGGTAGGAGCTGGGAACAGGGGTAGGAACTGGGAACAGGGGTAGGAGCTGGGAACAGGGGTAGGAGCTGGGAACAGGAGTAGGAGCTGGGAACAGGGGTAGGGGCTGGGAACAGGGGTAGGAGCTGGGACCAGGGGTAGGAGCTGGGAACAGGGGTAGGAGCAGGGACCAGGGGTAGGAGCTGGAACCAGGGGTAGGAGCTGGGAACAGGGGTAGGAACTGGGAACAGGGGTAGGAACTGGGAACAGGGGTAGGAGCTGGGAACAGGAGTAGGAGCTGGGAACAGGGGTAGGGGCTGGGAACAGGGGTAGGAGCTGGGACCAGGGGTAGGAGCTGGAAACAGGGGTAGGAGCTGGAAACAGGGGTAGGAGCTGGGAACAGGGGTAGGAACTGGGAACAGGGGTAGGAACTGGGAACAGGGGTAGGAGCTGGGAACAGGAGTAGGAGCTGGGAACAGGGGTAGGAGCTGGGAACAGGGGTAGGAGCTGGGACCAAGAGCAGGGAACAGGGGTAGGAGCTGGGACCAGGGGTAGGGGCTGGGACCAGGGGTAGGGGCTGGGACCAGGGGTAGGAGCAGGGACCAGGGGTAGGGGCTGGGACCAGGGGTAGGGGCTGGGAACAGGGGTAGGGGCTGGAAACAGTAGTAGGAGCTGGGACCAGGGGTAGGAGCTGGGAACAGGGGTAGGAGCAGGGACCAGGGGTAGGAGCTGGGGGCCAGGGGTAGGAGCAGGGACCAGGGGTAGGGGCTGGGACCAGGGGTAGGAGCTGGGAACAGGGGTAGGAGCTGGGAACAGGGGTAGGAGCTGGGACCAGGGGTAGGAGCTGGGAACAGGGGTAGGAGCTGGGACCAGGGGTAGGAGCTGGGACCAGGGGTAGGAGCAGGGTCCAGGGGTAGGAGCTGGGACCAGGGGTAGGAGCTGGGACCAGGGGTAGGAGCAGGGAACAGGGGTAGGAGCTGGGAACAGGGGTAGGAGCTGGGAACAGGGGTAGGAGCTGGGAACAGGGGTAGGAACTGGGAACAGGAGTAGGAGCTGGGACCAGGGGTAGGAGCTGGGACCAGGGGTAGGAGCTGGGAACAGGGGTAGGAGCAAGGACCAGGGGTAGGAGCAGGGACCAGGGGTAGGAGCTGGGAACAGGGGTAGGAACTGGGAACAGGGGTAGGAACTGGGAACAGGGGTAGGAGCTGGGAACAGGAGTAGGAGCTGGGAACAGGGGTAGGGGCTGGGAACAGGGGTATGAGCTGGGACCAGGGGTAGGAGCTGGGAACAGGGGTAGGAGCAGGGACCAGGGGTAGGAGCTGGGACCAGGGGTAGGAGCTGGGAACAGGGGTAGGAACTGGGAACAGGGGTAGGAACTGGGAACAGGGGTAGGAGCTGGGAACAGGAGTAGGAGCTGGGAACAGGGGTAGGGGCTGGGAACAGGGGTAGGAGCTGGGACCAGGGGTAGGAGCTGGAAACAGGGGTAGGAGCTGGAAACAGGGGTAGGAGCTGGGAACAGGGGTAGGAACTGGGAACAGGGGTAGGAACTGGGAACAGGGGTAGGAGCTGGGAACAGGAGTAGGAGCTGGGAACAGGGGTAGGAGCTGGGAACAGGGGTAGGAGCTGGGACCAAGAGCAGGGAACAGGGGTAGGAGCTGGGACCAGGGGTAGGGGCTGGGACCAGGGGTAGGGGCTGGGACCAGGGGTAGGAGCAGGGACCAGGGGTAGGGGCTGGGACCAGGGGTAGGGGCTGGGAACAGGGGTAGGGGCTGGAAACAGTAGTAGGAGCTGGGACCAAGAGCTGGGAACAGGGGTAGGAGCTGGGAACAGGGGTAGGGGCTGGGAACAGGGGTAGGAGCTGGGACCAAGAGCTGGGAACAGGGGTAGGAGCTGGGACCAGGGGTAGGAGCTGGGACCAGGGGTAGGAGCTGGGACCAGGGGTAGGAGCTGAAACCAGGGGTAGGAGCTGGGGGCCAGGGGTAGGAGCTGGCAGTAAGGGGTAGGAGCTGAAACCAGGGGTAGGAGCTGGGACCAGGGGTAGGATCTGGGAACAGGGGTAGGAGCTGGGACCAGGAGTAGGAGCTGGGACCAGGGGTAGGATCTGGGGACAGGGGTATTAGACCCCTTTACACTATAGGATGTGTCCCAAATGGCACCCTATTCCCTTTATAGTGCATAGGGATCTGGTCAAAAGTAGTGCACTACATAGTGCATAGGGATCTGGTCAAAAGTAGTGCACTACATAGTGCATAGGGATCTGGTCAAAAGTAGTGGACCATATAAGGAATATGGAGCCATTTTGGGACACAGGCCCAATTGTCCACACTATCCTTAGAAGCACACTCTTCACAGCCTTCTTACCAAACAATGATATCCTATGTCTGACAAGAAGTCCCAGTTTGCAGAACAGACTGACGAGAGGATGAAGACAATGTAGGAGGAAAGAGGGGAAACAAAGACAGAGATAATCAAGTGACGCAACTTGAAGAAGAGGAAAAATCTGCTTTATAAGAGTGAGTGATGTCTGAATCACTCAGATTTACACATCAACAGAGCTACAGTCCAGGGTCTCAAACAACACTGTGTCAGGACTAGAGCTACAGTCCAGGACTAGAGCTACAGTCCAGGGTGTCAAACAACACTGTGTCAGGACTAGAGCTACAGTCCAGGACCAGAGCTACAGTCCAGGACTAGAGCTACAGTCCAGGGTGTCAAACCACACTGTGTCAGGACTAGAGCTACAGTCCAGGACTAGAGCTACAGTCCAGGGTGTCAAACAACACTGTGTCAGGACTAGAGCTACAGTCCAGGACTAGAGCTACAGTCCAGGACTAGAGCTACAGTCCAGGGTGTCAAACAACACTGTGTCAGGACTAGAGCTACAGTCCAGGACTAGAGCTACAGTCCAGGGTGTTAAACAACACTGTGTCAGGACTAGAGCTACAGTCCAGGGTGTCAAACAACACTGTGTCAGGACTAGAGCTACAGTCCAGGGTGTTAAACAACACTGTGTCAGGACCAAAGCTACAGTCCAGGGTTTCAAACAACACTGTGTCAGGACTAGAGCTACAGTCCAGGTGTGTCAAACAACACTGTGTCAGGACTAGAGCTACAGTCCAGGACTAGAGCTACAGTCCAGGGTGTTAAACAACACTGTGTCAGGACTAGAGTTACAGTCCAAGGTGTCAAACAACACTGTGTCAGGACCAGAGCTACAGTCCAGGGTGTCAAACAACACTGTGTCAGGACCAGAGCTACAGTCCAGGGTGTCAAACAACACTGTGTCAGGACCAGAGCTACAGTCCAGGGTGTCAAACAACACTGTGTCAGGACCAGAGCTACAGTCCAGGGTGTCAAACAACACTGTGTCAGGACTAGAGCTACAGTCCAGGTGTGTCAAACAACACTGTGTCAGGACTAGAGCTACAGTCCAGGACTAGAGCTACAGTCCAGGGTGTTAAACAACACTGTGTCAGGACTAGAGCTACAGTCCAGGTGTGTCAAACAACACTGTGTCAGGACTAGAGCTACAGTCCAGGACTAGAGCTACAGTCCAGGGTGTTAAACAACACTGTGTCAGGACTAGAGTTACAGTCCAAGGTGTCAAACAACACTGTGTCAGGACTAGAGCTACAGTCCAGGGTGTTAAACAACACTGTGTCAGGACCAGAGCTACAGTCCAGGGTGTCAAACAACACTGTGTCAGGACTAGAGCTACAGTCCAGGACTAGAGATACAGTCCAGGGTGTCAAACAACACTGTGTCAGGACTAGAGCTACAGTCCAGGGTGTCAAACAACACTGTGTCAGGACTAGAGCTACAGTCCAGGGTGTCAAACAACACTGTGTCAGGACTAGAGCTACAGTCCAGGACTAAAGCTACAGTCCAGGGTGTTAAACAACACTGTGTCAGGACTAGAGCTACAGTCCAGGGTGTCAAACAACACTGTGTCAGGACTAGAGCTACAGTCCAGGGTGTCAAACAACACTGTGTCAGGACCAGAGCTACAGTCCAGGGAGTCAAACAACACTGTGTCAGGACCAGAGCTACAGTCCAGGGAGTCAAACAACACTGTGTCAGGACCAGAGCTACAGTCCAGGGTGTCAAACAACACTGTGTCAGGACCAGAGCTACAGTCCAGGGTGTTAAACAACACTGTGTCAGGACCAGAGCTACAGTCCAGGACTAGAGCTACAGTCCAGGACTAGAGCTACAGTCCAGGGTGTCAAACAACACTGTGTCAGGACTAGAGCTACAGTCCAGGACTAGAGTTACAGTCCAGGGTGTTAAACAACACTGTGTCAGGACTAGAGCTACAGTCCAGGACTAGAGCTACAGTCCAGGGTGTCAAACCACACTGTGTCAGGACTAGAGCTACAGTCCAGGACTAGAGCTACAGTCCAGGGTGTTAAACAACACTGTGTCAGGACCAGAGCTACAGTCCAGGGTGTCAAACAACACTGTGCTCCTGGCACCCCAAAGGGGGAACGAGCTTCCCCCTGAAACTAAGACAGCAGAGTCCCATGCCCATCTTCTGAAAACATCTGAAACCCGACATCTTCAAACATCTGAAACCCGACCTCTTCAAAGAGTACGTTAAACAATCCCACAGCACCATTCCATTCCATGTATTAATATTCTCATTGTACTACAGAGACTGAAGCAATGTATTGGACATGCGAATCTAAGTATAATCCCTCACCTTGTCACCATCTCCTTCTCCTTATTGGAGGCGTGGCCCCCGCTGCTGATTGGTCGGATGGCCGTGGAAAGGAAGTAGAGGCGGTGATTCTTGAAGTACTGGTCGACCAATGGCAGGACCACCTAAGGGAGCCCAGCGTTCCATTAGTCTCACGGGTCAGAAATAGTTCCTCAGGCGAACGTAAAAGACTCTAGCTTCTCAGAGAGACTAAGGTCCTATAACCAATGAGTCTGTGTTGCTAGCTAGCGCCTCTCATGATTGGACCTTGTTGTTGCATGGGTGTTGTCCTGGCCTGGGTGTTGTCCTGGCCTGGGTGTTATTGTACAAGGCCCTGCTGCTTGTCACTATTGAGTCGATGGTAAACACAACTTTTGTCTGAGCTCATTTCAACCTGTCACACAGTAGCCTGGCTAGTCCCTGCATCAGACCTAGAATCAGACTTGGTCTGTGGTTATAATACGGGATGTGTTCCAAATGGTACCCTATTCCCTATGGGCCCTGGTCTAAAGTAGTGCACTATATAGGGAATAGGACTGTAGTATAAAGTAGTGTTCTATATAGGGAATAGGGCCCTGGTCTAAAGTAGTGCACTATATAGGGAATAGGGCTGTAGTATAAAGTAGTGCACTATATAGGGAATAGGGCTGTAGTATAAAGTAGTGCACTATATAGGGAATAGGGCTGTAGTATAAAGTAGTGCACTATATAGGGAATAGGGCTGTAGTATAAAGTAGTCCACTATATAGGGAATAGGGCTGTAGTATAAAGTAGTCCACTATATAGGGAATAGGGCTGTAGTATAAAGTAGTGCACTATATAGGGAATAGGGCTGAAGTATAAAGTAGTGCACTATATAGGGAATAGGGCTGTAGTATAAAGTAGTCCACTATATAGGGAATAGGGCTGTAGTATAAAGTAGTGTACTATATAGGGAATAGGAGCCAGGATGTGTTTCATCACTGATGTCCTCTCTGCTAAATGATAGAAAATCAGGATAAAATGATGTTTCACTATTCAAGTAGACCTACAGAACACTGAGCTCCAACAGTTAGTTCTACAGAACACTGAGCTCCAACAGTAGACCTACAGAACACTGAGCTCCAACAGTTAGTTCTACAGAACACTGAGCTCCAACAGTAGACCTACAGAACACTGAGCTCCAACAGTAGACCTACAGAACACTGAGCTCCAACAGTAGACCTACAGAACACTGAGCTACAACAGTAGACCTACAGAACACTGAGCTCCAACAGTAGACCTACAGAACACTGAGCTCCAACAGTAGACCTACAGAACACTGAGCTCCAACAGTAGACCTACAGAACACTGAGCTCCAACAGTAGACCTACAGAACACTGAGCTCCAACAGTAGTCCTACAGAACACTGAGCTCCAACAGTACTGACACAGTGACACATGTTTAGTTGTTTTGGCTCTGTATTTCAGCACTCTGGATTTGAAATTATATAATGACTAGGAGGTCAAAGTGCAGACTGTCAGCTTTCATTTGGGAGTATTTTCATCCATATCGGGTGAATCGTTTAGAAATTACAGCCCCTTTTGTACATAGACCCTCCATTTTAGGAGACCAAAAGTATTGGGACAAATTCACTTATATGTGTATTTGGTCCCTGATTCCTAGCACGCAATGATTACATAAAGCTTGGGACTGTACAAACTTGTTGGCTGTTTATTTTGGTTGTGTTTCAGATTACCTCCAAGACATGCTAACCTCTCAGCATTACAATAACAGGGGAGGTTAGCATATCTCCAAGACATGCTAACCTCTCACCATTACAATAACAGGGGAGGTTAGCATACCTCCAAGACATGCTAACATCTCATCATTACAATAACAGGGGAGGTTAGCATACCCCCAAGACATGCTAACATCTCATCATTACAATAACAGGGGAGGTTAGCATACCCCCAAGACATGCTAACCTCTCAGCATTACAATAACAGGGGAGGTTAGCATACCCCCAAGACATGCTAACCTCTCAGCATTACAATAACAGGGGAGGTTAGCATACCTCCAAGACATGCTAATCTCTCATCATTACAATAACAGGGGAGGTTAGCATACCTCCAAGACATGCTAACCTCTCATCATTACAATAACAGGTGAGGGTAGCATACCTCCAAGACATGCTAACCTCTCATCATTACAATAACACGGGAGGATAGCATACCTCCAAGACATGCTAACCTCTCACCATTACAATAACAGGGGAGGTTAGCATACCCCCAAGACATGCTAACCTCTCACCATTACAGTAACAGGGGAGGGTAGCATACCTCCAAGACATGCTAACCTCTCATCGTTACAATAACAGGGGAGGTTAGCATACCTCCAAGACATGCTAACCTCTCATCGTTACAATAACAAGGGAGGTTAGCATACCTCCAATACATGCTAACCTCTCACCATTACAATAACAGGGGAGGTTAGCATACCTCCAAGACATGCTAACCTCTCATCATTACAATAACAGGGGAGGTTAGCATACCCCCAAGACATGCTAACATCTCATCATTACAATAACAGGGGAAGTTAGCATACCTCCAAGACATGCTAACCTCTCATCATTACAATAACAGGGGAGGTTAGCATACCTCCAAGACATGCTAACATCTCATCATTACAATAACAGGGGAGTTTAGCATACCCCCAAGACATGCTAACCTCTCATCATTACAATAACAGGGGAGGTTAGCATACCCCCAAGACATGCTAACCTCTCACCATTACAATAACAAGGGAGGGTAGCATACCTCCAAGACATGCTAACCTCTCATCATTACAATAACACGGGAAGATAGCATACCCCCAAGACATGCTAACCTCTCACCATTACAATAACAAGGGAGGGTAGCATACCTCCAAGACATGCTAACCTCTCACCATTACAATGACAGGAGAGGATAGCATACCTCCAAGACATGCTAACCTCTCATCATTACAATAACAGGGGAGGGTAGCATACCTCCAAGACATGCTAACCTCTCATTACAATAACAGAGGAGGATAGCATACCTCCAAGACATGCTAACCTCTCACCATTACAATGACAGGGGAGGATAGCATACCTCCAAGACATGCTAACCTCTCATCATTACAATAACAGGGGAGGGTAGCATACCTCCAAGACATGCTAACCTCTCATTACAATAACAGAGGAGGGTAGCATACCTCCAAGACATGCTAACCTCTCATTACAATAACAGGGGAGGGTAGCATACCTCCAAGACATGCTAACCTCTCATTACAATAACAGAGGAGGATAGCATACCTCCAAGACATGCTAACCTCTCACCATTACAATGACAGGGGAGGATAGCATACCTCCAAGACATGCTAACCTCTCACCATTACAATAACAGGGGAGGTTAGCATACCTCCAAGACATGCTAACCTCTCACCATTACAATGACAGGGGAGGATAGCATACCTCCAAGACATGCTAACCTCTCATCATTACAATAACAGGGGAGGGTAGCATACCTCCAAGACATGCTAACCTCTCATTACAATAACAGAGGAGGGTAGCATACCTCCAAGACATGCTAACCTCTCATTACAATAACAGAGGATATGTCATTTTGGGGGGTATGACATTTAAGACTCTGTCACTTCCTCACCTGATATGGAAATGAAAGCTGACAGGCTGCACTTTAACCTCATAGTAATTGTATAATTTCAAATCCAAAGTGCTGGAGTACGGAGCCAAAACAACCCAACAATGTGTCACTGTCCCGTCGGAGCTCAGTGTATTACGTAAATACTACTTGGTCTTCTGAGGTTGATGTTTGTGTGTTTGGTTGTTGTAGGACATGGTGGAGCTCCAACAGTAGACCTGTTGGTGTGTTTGGTTGTTGTAGGACGTGGTGGAGCTCCAACAGTAGACCTGTTGGTGTGTTTGGTTGTTGTAGGACGTGGTGGAGCTCCAACAGTAGACCTGTTTGATTGTTGTAGGACATGGTGGAGCTCCAACAGTAGACCTGTTTGATTGTTGTAGGACATGGTGGAGCTCCACCAGTACACCTGTTGGTGTGTTTGATTGTTGTAGGACATGGTGGAGCTCCAACAGTAGACCTGTTGGTGTGTTTGATTGATGTAGGACATGGTGGAGCTCCAACAGTAGACCTACAGTAGACCTGTTGGTGTGTTTGATTGATGTAGGACATGGTGGAGCTCCAACAGTAGACCTGTTGGTGTGTTTGATTGTTGTAGGACGTGGTGGAGCTCCAACAGTAGACCTGTTGGTGTGTTTGATTGTTGTAGGACATGGTGGAGCTCCAACAGTAGACCTGTTGGTGTGTTTGGTTGTTGTAGGACATGGTGGAGCTCCAACAGTAGACCTGTTGGTGTGTTTGGTTGTTGTAGGACATGGTGGAGCTCCAACAGTAGACCTGTTGGTGTGTTTGGTTGTTGTAGGACATGGTGGAGCTCCGACAGTAGACCTGTTGGTGTGTTTGATTGATGTAGGACATGGTGGAGCTCCAACAGTAGACCTGTTGGTGTGTTTGATTGTTGTAGGACATGGTGGAGCTCCAACAGTAGACCTGTTGGTGTGTTTGGTTGTTGTAGGACATGGTGGAGCTCCAACAGTAGACCTGTTGGTGTGTTTGGTTGTTGTAGGACATGGTGGAGCTCCAACAGTAGACCTGTCGGTGTGTTTGATTGATGTAGGACATGGTGGAGCTCCAACAGTAGACCTGTTGGTGTGTTTGATTGATGTAGGACATGGTGGAGCTCCAACAGTAGACCTGTTGGTGTGTTTGGTTGTTGTAGGACATGGTGGAGCTCCAACAGTAGACCTGTCGGTGTGTTTGATTGATGTAGGACATGGTGGAGCTCCAACAGTAGACCTGTTGGTGTGTTTGATTGATGTAGGACATGGTGGAGCTCCAACAGTAGACCTACAGTAGACCTGTTGGTGTGTTTGATTGTTGTAGGACGTGGTGGAGCTCCAACAGTAGACCTGTTTGTGTGTTTGATTGTTGTAGGACATGGTGGAGCCGGAGTCAGTCTCACCTTTCCAAAAAACTTCATCTGCTGCTCGTGAGGAACGCTCTCTCCTTTCGGTGGTGTCCCAACGTCTTATAGAGGGGAGGGGGACATCAGAAGAGGGACAGAGTCAAAGATTTAGTGGAATAATAGACATTAGTATTGTTGATGTTTAAATTGAAGTAATATTCATTTAAGTAGCAGAGAATGGCTTAATCCCCAATGTCATCCTATTCCCTATGTAGTGCACTACTTTTGACCAGAGCTCCATGGCATCCTATTCCCTGTGTAGTGCACTACTTTTGACCAGAGCCCTATGGCATCCTATTCCCTATGTAGTGCACTACTTTAGACCAGAGCCCTATGGAACCCTAGTCCCTACGTAGTGCACTACTTTTGACCAGAGCCCTATGTCATCCTATTCCCTGTGTAGTGCACTACTTTTGACCAGAGCCCTATGGCATCCTATTCCCTATGTAGTGCACTACTTTTGACCAGAGCCCTATGTCATCCTATTCCCTATGTAGTGCACTACTTTTGACCAGAGCCCTATGTCATCCTATTCCCTATGTAGTGCACTACTTTTGACCAGAGCCCTATGGCATCCTATTCCCTAAGTAGTGCACTACTTTTAACCAGAGCTCCATGGCATCCTATTCCCTATGTAGTGCACTACTTTTAACCAGAGCTCTATGGCATCCTATTCCCTATGTAGTGCACTACTTTTAACCAGAGCTCTATGACAATAGGGTGCCGTTGGGGACTTAGCCAATGTGTTATCCTCACCAGACTCCAGCATGTGTTCGTGGGCCCCGTCTACATCAGTGATGAGCTGCTGCAGAAAGGTGTAGGCAAAACGCTTCTCTATGGAGGGGGTATCCAGCTCCTGCTCTTTCATGGCCCTGTAGAGGTAAACCAGTCAGTCAGCCAGTCAGACAATCAGTCAATCAGTCAGTCAACCAGTCAGCTTACATACTGATACACAGGCAGTCAGTCAGTCACCTCAGATAATCAGTTTACAGACAGGCAGTCAGTCAGATAATCAGTTTACAGACAGGCAGTCATTCAGTCAGTCAGTTAACAACCAGTCAGTCAGTCAGATAATCAGTTTACAGACAGGCAGTCAGTCAGATAATCAGTTTACAGACAGGCAGTCAGTCAGTCAGTCAGATAATCAGTTTACAGACATGCAGTCATTCAGTCAGTCAGTTAACAACCAGTCAGTCAGTCAGATAATCAGTTTACAGACAGGCAGTCATTCAGTCAGTCAGTTAACAACCAGTCAGTCAGTCAGATAATCAGTTTACAGACAGGCAGTCATTCAGTCAGTCAGTTAACAACCAGTCAGTCAGTCAGATAATCAGTTTACAGACAGGCAGTCAGTCAGTCAGATAACAACCAGGCACTCAGTCAGATAATCAGTTTACAGACAGGCGGTCAGTCAGTCAGATAATCAGATAACAACCAGGCAGTCAGTCAGATAATCAGTTTACAGACAGGTAGTCAGTCAGTCAGATAATCAGTTTACAGACAGGTAGTCAGTCAGTCAGATAATCAGTTTACAGACAGGCAGTCAGTCAGTCAGTCAGTTAACAACCAGTCAGTCAGTCAGATAATCAGTTTACAGACAGGCAGTCAGTCAGTCAGTCAGATAATCAGTTAACAACCAGTCAGTCAGTCAGATAATCAGTTTACAGACAGGTAGTCAGTCAGTCAGATAATCAGTTTACAGACAGGTAGTCAGTCAGTCAGATAATCAGTTTACAGACAGGCAGTCAGTCAGTCAGTCAGTTAACAACCAGTCAGTCAGTCAGATAATCAGTTTACAGACAGGCAGTCAGTCAGTCAGTCAGATAATCAGTTAACAACCAGTCAGTCAGTCAGTCAGATAATCAGTTTATAGACAGGCAGTCAGTCAGTCAGATAATCAGTTTACAGACATGCAGTCAGTCAGTCAGTCAGATAATCAGTTTACAGGCAGTCAGTCAGTCAGTCAGATAATCAGTTTACAGACAGGCAGTCAGTCAGTCAGTCAGATAATCAGTTTACAGACAGGCAGTCAGTCAGTCAGTCAGATAATCAGTTTACAGACAGGCAGTCAGTCAGTCAGTCAGATAATCAGTTTACAGACAGGCAGTCAGTCAGTCAGATAATCAGTTAACAACCAGTCAGTCAATCAGTCAGTCAGATAATCAGTTAACAACCAGTCAGTCAATCAGTCAGTCAGATAAACAGTTAACAACCAGTCAGTCAATCAGTCAGTCAGATAATCAGTTAACAACCAGTCAGTCAATCAGTCAGTCAGACAGTGTAACCCTCCTCACCTGGATACAGTGTAGCCATTAATCTGAAAGAACTTGAGAATGTCTTGGGCTTTTCCTCTGTCTTTGTATTTCTCTCTGGCGGTGAGCGTGTCATAGGGCACCAGTAAGGGATGGTTCCCTCCTCCTGTAACAAGATCAGAGGAAACACTGAGACAGAGAAATACATTTTTTGATGTTTGAAAAATAGTGGGGACATTGACCGTTGCAGTGTCAGTGAATGAGAGGAAGTCACACAGTGTCACAGTGACACCTGCTGGTTGTTAACTGAAATGAAAATCAAACCAGCAGTTAGGAAATCACGTGCAAAGCAAGACTACAGGTGTACTACTATAGGACGTCATAGAAGCAGGAGTGACTGTTTGGAGAGTCCTCGTCCTTGTGTGAAGGTGATGCCCTTCCTCCTGCTGTGGGCCCTGCCAACACAGTATAGCTGTGGACCCAGCCAACACAGTATAGCTGTGGGCCCTGCCAACACAGTATAGCTGTGGGCCCTGCCAACACAGTATAGCTGTGGACCCTGCCAACACAGTATAGCTGTGGACCCAGCCAACACAGTATAGCTGTGGACCCTGCCAACACAGTATAGCTGTGGGCCCTGCCAACACAGTATAGCTGTGGACCCTGCCAACACAGTATAGCTATGGGCCCTGCCAACACAGTATAGCTGTGGGCCCTGCCAACACAGTATAGCGGTGGACCCTGCCAACACAGTATAGCTGTGGACCCTGCCAACACAGTATAGCTGTGGACCCTGCCAACACAGTATAGTTGTGGGCCCAGCCAACACAGTATAGCTGTGGGCCCTGCCAACACAGTATAGATGTGGGCCCTGCCAACACAGTATAGTTGTGGGCCCAGCCAACACAGTATAGTTGTGGGCCCTGCCAACACAGTATAGATGTGGGCCCTGCCAACACAGTATAGCTGTGGACCCAGCCAACACAGTATAGCTGTGGGCCCTGCCAACACAGTATAGCTATGGGCCCTGCCAACACAGTATAGCTGTGGGCCCTGCCAACACAGTATAGCTATGGGCCCTGCCAACACAGTATAGCTGTGGGCCCAGCCAACACAGTATAGCTATGGGCCCTGCCAACACAGTATAGCTGTGGGCCCTGCCAACACAGTATAGCTGTGGGCCCTGCCAACACAGTATAGCTGTGGGCCCTGCCAACACAGTATAGTTGTGGGCCCAGCCAACACAGTATAGTTGTGGGCCCAGCCAACACAGTATAGCTGTGGACCCAGCCAACACAGTATTACTGTGGGCCCAGCCAACACAGTATAGTTGTGGACCCAGCCAACACAGTATAGTTGTGGGCCCTGCCAACACAGTATAGCTGTGGACCCAGCCAACACAGTATAGCTGTGGACCCAGCCAACACAGTATAGCTGTGGACCGAGCCAACACAGTATAGTTGTGGGCCCTGCCAACACAGTATAGCTATGGACCCAGCCAACACAGTATAGCGGTGGGCCCTGCACACAGTATAGCTGTGGGCCCTGCCAACACAGTATAGCTGTGGGCCCTGCCAACACAGTATAGTTGTGGGCCCTGCCAACACAGTATAGCTATGGGCCCTGCCAACACAGTATAGCTGTGGGCCCAGCCAACACAGTATAGCTGTGGGCCCAGCCAACACAGTATAGTTGTGGGCCCAGCCAACACAGTATAGTTGTGGGCCCAGCCAACACAGTATAGATGTGGGCCCTGCCAACACAGTATAGCTGTGGGCCCAGCCAACACAGTATAGCTGTGGACCCAGCCAACACAGTATAGCTGTGGACCCTGCCAACACAGTATAGCTGTGGACCCAGCCAACACAGTATAGCTGTGGGCCCTGCCAACACAGTATAGCTGTGGACCCAGCCAACACAGTATAGCTGTGGGCCCTGCCAACACAGTATAGCTGTGGGCCCTGCCAACACAGTATAGCTGTGGGCCCAGCCAACACAGTATAGCTATGGGCCCTGCCAACACAGTATAGCTGTGGACCCAGCCAACACAGTATAGCTGTGGGCCCTGCCAACACAGTATAGCTGTGGGCCCAGCCAACACAGTATAGTTGTGGGCCCTGCCAACGCAGTATAGCTGTGGGCCCAGCCAACACAGTATAGCTGTGGGCCCTGCCAACGCAGTATAGCTATGGGCCCAGCCAACACAGTATAGCTGTGGACCCTGCCAACACAGTATAGCTGTGGGTCCAGCCAGAACAGTATAGCTATGGGCCCTGCCAACACAGTATAGCTGTGGGCCCTGCCAACACAGTATAGCTATGGGCCCTGCCAACACAGTATAGCTGTGGGCCCAGCCAACACAGTATAGCTATGGGCCCTGCCAACACAGTATAGCTGTGGGCCCTGCCAACACAGTATAGCTGTGGGCCCTGCCAACACAGTATAGCTGTGGGCCCTGCCAACACAGTATAGTTGTGGGCCCAGCCAACACAGTATAGTTGTGGGCCCAGCCAACACAGTATAGCTGTGGACCCAGCCAACACAGTATTACTGTGGGCCCAGCCAACAAACACAGTATAGTTGTGGACCCAGCCAACACAGTATAGTTGTGGGCCCTGCCAACACAGTATAGCTGTGGACCTAGCCAACACAGTATAGCTGTGGACCCAGCCAACACAGTATAGCTGTGGACCCAGCCAACACAGTATAGTTGTGGGCCCTGCCAACACAGTATAGCTCTGGACCCAGCCAACACAGTATAGCTGTGGGCCCTGCCAACACAGTATAGCTGTGGGCCCTGCCAACACAGTATAGCTGTGGGCCCTGCCAACACAGAATAGTTGTGGGCCCTGCCAACACAGTATAGCTATGGGCCCTGCCAACACAGTATAGCTGTGGGCCCAGCCAACACAGTATAGCTGTGGGCCCTGCCAACACAGTATAGTTGTGGGCCCAGCCAACACAGTATAGCTATGGGCCCTGCCAACACATTATAGCTGTGGGCCCTGCCAACACAGTATAGTTGTGGGCCCTGCCAACACAGTATAGCTGTGGGCCCAGCCAACACAGTATAGCTGTGGACCCAGCCAACACAGTATAGCTGTGGGCCCTGCCAACACAGTATAGTTGTGGGCCCAGCCAACACAGTATAGCTATGGGCCCTGCCAACACATTATAGCTGTGGACCCTGCCAACACAGTATAGCTGTGGACCCAGCCAACACAGTATAGTTGTGGGCCCTGCCAACACAGTATAGCTGTGGGCCCAACAAACACAGTCATTAACCTACAGTGCAACTACAAAAAGAGTTTAAAACCAGCTCAGGTAGTACTCCGGCTGCTGATTCTGAGGTGAAGCGACCTACGGTCTCTTCTAGTTCTGTGTCTAGCAGCTAACTAAGTTCTTCTAGTTGGATGTCTAGCAGCTATCTGAGGTCTTCTAGTTGGATGTCTAGCAGCTATCTAAGGTCTTCTAGTTGGATGTCTAGCAGCTATCTAAGGTCTTCTAGTTGGATGTCTAACAGCTATCTGAGGTCTTCTAGTTGGATGTCTAGCAGCTATCTAAGGTCTTCTAGTTCTGTGTCTAACAGCTATCTAAGGTCTTCTAGTTGGATGTCTAGCAGCTATCTGAGGTCTTCTAGTTGGATGTCTAACAGCTATCTAAGGTCTTCTAGTTGGATGTCTAACAGCTATCTAAGGTCTTCTAGTTGGATGTCTAACAGCTATCTAAGGTCTTCTAGTTGGATGTCTAGCAGCTATCTAAGGTCTTCTAGTTGGATGTCTAGCAGCTATCTAAGGTCTTCTAGTTGGATGTCTAGCAGCTATCTGAGGTCTTCTAGTTGGATGTCTAGCAGCTATCTAAGGTCTTCTAGTTGGATGTCTAGCAGCTATCTAAGGTCTTCTAGTTGGATGTCTAGCAGCTATCTAAGGTCTTCTAGTTGGATGTCTAGCAGCTATCTAAGGTCTTCTAGTTGGATGTCTAGCAGCTATCTAAGGTCTTCTAGTTGGATGTCTAGCAGCTATCTAAGGTCTTCTAGTTGGATGTCTAGCAGCTATCTAAGGTCTTCTAGTTGGATGTATAGCAGCTATCTAAGGTCTTCTAGTTGGATGTCTAACAGCTATCTGAGGTCTTCTAGTTGGATGTCTAACAGCTATCTAAGGTCTTCTAGTTGGATGTCTAGCAGCTATCTGAGGTCTTCTAGTTGGATGTCTAACAGCTATCTAAGGTCTTCTAGTTGGATGTCTAACAGCTATCTAAGGTCTTCTAGTTGGATGTCTAACAGCTATCTAAGGTCTTCTAGTTGGATGTCTAGCAGCTATCTAAGGTCTTCTAGTTGGATGTCTAGCAGCTATCTAAGGTCTTCTAGTTCTGTGTCTAGCAGCTATCTGAGGTCTTCTAGTTCTGTGTCTAGCAGCTATCTAAGGTCTTCTAGTTGGATGTCTAGCAGCTATCTAAGGTCTTCTAGTTGGATGTCTAGCAGCTATCTAAGGTCTTCTAGTTGGATGTCTAACAGCTATCTGAGGTCTTCTAGTTGGATGTCTAGCAGCTATCTAAGGTCTTCTAGTTGGATGTCTAGCAGCTATCTGAGGTCTTCTAGTTGGATGTCTAGCAGCTATCTAAGGTCTTCTAGTTGGATGTCTAGCAGCTATCTAAGGTCTTCTAGTTGGATGTCTAGCAGCTATCTAAGGTCTTCTAGTTCTGTGTCTAGCAGCTATCTGAGGTCTTCTAGTTCTGTGTCTAGCAGCTATCTGAGGTCTTCTAGTTGGATGTCTAGCAGCTATCTAATGTCTTCTAGTTGGAGGTCTAGCAGCTATCTGAGGTCTTCTAGTTGGATGTCTAGCAGCTATCTAATGTCTTCTAGTTGGATGTCTAGCAGCTATCTAAGGTCTTCTAGTTGGATGTCTAGCAGCTATCTAAGGTCTTCTAGTTGGAGGTCTAGCAGCTATCTAAGGTCTTCTAGTTGGATGTCTAACAGCTATCTAAGGTCTCTTCTAGTTGGATGTCTAACAGCTATCTAAGGTCTTCTAGTTGGATGTCTAGCAGCTATCTGAGGTCTCTAGTTGGAGGTCTAGCAGCTATCTGAGGTCTTCTAGTTGGAGGTCTAGCAGCTATCTGAGGTCTTCTAGTTGGATGTATAGCAGCTATCTAATGTCTTCTAGTTGGAGGTCTAGCAGCTATCTGAGGTCTTCTAGTTGGATGTCTAACAGCTATCTGAGGTCTTCTAGTTGGATGTCTAGCAGCTATCTAAGGTCTTCTAGTTGGATGTCTAACAGCTATCTAAGGTCTTCTAGTTGGATGTCTAACAGCTATCTAAGGTCTCTAGTTGGATGTCTAGCAGCTATCTGAGGTCTTCTAGTTGGATGTCTAGCAGCTATCTAAGGTCTTCTAGTTGGATGTCTAACAGCTATCTAAGGTCTTCTAGTTGGATGTCTAGCAGCTATCTAAGGTCTTCTAGTTGGATGTCTAACAGCTATTTAAGGTCTTCTAGTTGGAGGTATAGCAGCTATCTAAGGTCTTCTAGTTGGATGTCTAGCAGCTATCTGAGGTCTTCTAGTTGGATGTCTAGCAGCTATCTGAGGTCTCTAGTTGGATGTCTAACAGCTATCTGAGGTCTTCTAGTTGGATGTCTAGCAGCTATCTAAGGTCTTCTAGTTGGATGTCTAGCAGCTATCTGAGGTCTTTTCTAGTTGGATGTCTAGCAGCTATCTAATGTCTTCTAGTTGGATGTCTAGCAGCTATCTGAGGTCTCTAGTTGGAGGTCTAGCAGCAGCCTAAGCTACAGTTGGACGTCTAGCAGCTATCTGAGGTCTTCTAGTTCTGTGTCTAACAGCTATCTAAGGTCTTCTAGTTGGATGTCTAACAGCTATCTAAGGTCGTCTAGTTGGATGTCTAGCAGCAGCCTAAGCTACAGTTGGACGTCATGTTACCTTCATCAGTAAAGAGTACTGTTCTACCTATTAAACACAGGAGACAGAGAGAGACACAGAGTGGCACAGAAACAGATCAAGAACAGGAAAGCAGTTACAAATTCAAGAGCAGGAACAGCTGGTTCCTTTGTGTTGGAAGCTAACAGACCAGAGATAAGTCTGTCCTGAAGGACAATCTGTCCTACTGTACGCACCTTTGGCTTCTAGTTCCAGCTTCTTCTTCTTCGCCCAAATATTATGATAGTTCTCTGCAAGCAGTTCTGCCATAGACTGAAAACAATGGAAAGAAGAAACATTTTAGTTAATAATTAGACTGGTGCTTACTTTGTCATAACCATTAAACACACATCTTAACCATTATACACACGTCACAATCATTATACACACATTTTGTGTTGCAAGTAACACAGAACTTGTAGCGTGTCACTCAGAGTATGTGTAGCATGTCACTCAGAGTATGTGTAGCATGTCACTCAGAGTATGTGTAGCATGTCACTCAGAATATGTGTAGCGTGTCACTCAGAGTACGCGTAGCGTGTCACTCAGAGTACGCGTAGCGTGTCACTCAGAGTATGTGTAACGTGTCACTCAGAGTATGTGTAGCGTGTCACTCAGAGTATGTGTAGCGTGTCACTCAGAGTACGCGTAGCGTGTCACTCAGAGTATGTGTAGCGTGTCACTCAGAGTATGTGTAGCGTGTCACTCAGAGTATGTGTATCGTGTCACTCAGTATGTGTAGTGTGTCACATGTCACTCAGAGTATGTGTAGCGTGTCACTCAGAGTCTGTGTAGCGAGTCACTCAGAGTCTGTGTAGCGTGTCACTCAGAGTCTGTGTAGCGTGTCACTCAGAGTATGTGTAGCGTGTCACTCAGAGTATGTGTAGCGTGTCACTCAGAGTATGTGTAGCGTGTCACTCAGAGTATGTGTATCGTGTCACTCAGTATGTGTAGTGTGTCACATGTGACTCAGAGTATGTGTAGCGTGTCACTCAGAGTATGTGTACCGTGTCACTCAGAGTATGTGTAGCGTGTCACTCAGAGTATGTGTAGTGTGTCACTCAGAGTATGTGTAGTGTGGCACTCAGAATA
This sequence comes from Salvelinus fontinalis, assembly GCF_029448725.1. Taxonomy (NCBI): domain Eukaryota; kingdom Metazoa; phylum Chordata; class Actinopteri; order Salmoniformes; family Salmonidae; genus Salvelinus; species Salvelinus fontinalis. The sequence continues at coordinate 19,151 of NW_026602023.1, forward strand.
TGTGTAGCGTGTCACTCAGAGTATGTGTAGTGTGTCACTCAGAGTCTGTGTAGCGAGTCACTCAGAGTCTGTGTAGCGTGTCACTCAGAGTCTGTGTAGCGTGTCACTCAGAGTATGTGTAGCGTGTCACTCAGAGTATGTGTAGCGTGTCACTCAGAGTATGTGTAGCGTGTCACTCAGAGTATGTGTATCGTGTCACTCAGTATGTGTAGTGTGTCACATGTGACTCAGAGTATGTGTAGCGTGTCACTCAGAGTATGTGTACCGTGTCACTCAGAGTATGTGTAGCGTGTCACTCAGAGTATGTGTAGTGTGTCACTCAGAGTATGTGTAGCGTGTCACTCAGAGTATGTGTAGCGTGTCACTCAGAGTATGTGTAGTGTGTCACTCAGAATATGTGTAGCATGTCACTCAGTATGTGTAGTGTGCCACATGTCACTCAGACTATGTGTAGCGTGTCACTCAGAATATGTGTACCGTGTCACTCAGAATATGTGTACCGTGTCACTCAGAGTATGTATAGCGTGTCACTCACGTGCAGGTCCCGGGACAGTGTCACATTGCTCATGTCGATGGGTCTGGGGCTGAAACCTGGAGCTCCTTCGACAGAGTGTTGCTGAACAGAACACAGAGGGAGAGACAGGACTGTTAGCTACCTGACATGTCCTGTAGTCTCAGGACTGTTAGCTACCTGACATGTCCTGTAGTCTCAGGACTGTTAGCTACCTGACATGTCCTGTAGTCTCAGGACTGTTATCTACTTGACATGTCCTGTAGTCTCAGGACTGTTACCTACCTGACATGTCCTGTAGTCTCAGGACTGTTAGCTACCTGACATGTCCTGTAGTCTCAGGACTGTTAGCTACCTGACATGTCCTGTAGTATCAGGACTGTTATCTACCTGACATGTCCTGTAGTCTCAGGACTGTTAGCTACCTGACATGTCCTGTAGTCTCAGGACTGTTAGCTACCTGACATGTCCTGTAGTCTCAGGACTGTTATCTACCTGACATGTCCTGTAGTCTCAGGACTCTTCTCAGGACTGTTATCTACCTGACATGTCCTATAGTCTCAGGACTGTTATCTACCTGACATGTCCTATAGTCTCAGGACTGTTATCTACCTGACATGTCCTGTAGTCTCAGGACTCTTCTCAGGACTGTTAGCTACCTGACATGTCCTGTAGTTTTCTCTGACAGGTGATGGACATACTGTATATTCCGCTATGCTGAACAGTCGGTGTCTACTGTTGGGAATGTCCCTACTGAAGTGTGTGAATCAGAGAGGAGATTGGGGACGACCATTGTAAAAGCAACACTAGGAGCAGTATGATACATTAGAATGGATGGAGTAGCAGGAAGTATGAACATTTAACAGTCAGTACTGTACGTTGTTACTGTAAAGGCTGTGGCTGTCTCCTACCTGGCTGATCTGAGAGATCCTACGTCCTCTGTTGTGTAGGCTGGCTGGGTCTCCCTCCCTGGTCCTCTCTATGCTCCAGCACCACACCATCATCGTCTTCAGAGACTCCTTGATAGGCCAGCGGTACAACTCTTTATCCTAGAGTGGGACAGAGGAGAGACTCAGAGACTCTTTATCCTAGAGGGACACAGAGGAGAGACTCAGAGCCTCTTTATCCTAGAGGGGGACAGAGGAGAGACTCAGAGACTCATTATCCTAGAGGGACACAGAGGAGAGACTCAGAGACTCCTTGATAGGCCAGCGGTAAACCTCTTTATCCTAGAGGGACACAGAGGAGAGACTCCCTGATAGGCCAGCGGTAAACCTCTTTATCCTAGAGGGGGACAGAGGAGAGACTCAGAGACTCTTTATCCTAGAGGGACACAGAGGAGAGACTCAGAGACTCCTTGATAGGCCAGCGGTAAACCTCTTTATCCTAGAGGGACACAGAGAGACTCAGAGACTCCTTGATAGGCCAGCGGTAAACCTCTTTATCCTAGAGGGACACAGAGAGACTCAGGGACTCCTTGATAGGCCAGCGGTAAACCTCTTTATCCTAGAGGGACACAGAGAGACTCAGAGACTCCTTGATAGGCCAGCGGTAAACCTCTTTATCCTAGAGGGACACAGAGAGACTCAGAGACTCATTATCCTAGAGGGACACAGAGGAGAGACACAGAGACTCCTTGATAGGCCAGCGGTAAACCACTTTATCCTAGAGGGACACAGAGGAGAGACTCAGAGACTCATTATCCTAGAGGGACACAGAGGAGAGACTCAGAGACTCTTTATCCTAGAGGGACAGAGAGGAGAGACTCAGAGACTCCTTGATAGGCCAGCGGTAAAACTCATTATCCTAGAGGGACACAGAGGAGAGACTCAGAGACTCCTTGATAGGCCAGCGGTAAACCTCATTATCCTAGAGGGACACAGAGGAGAGACTCAGAGACTCCTTATCCTAGAGGGACACAGAGGAGAGACTCAGAGAGAGACTGGAGGGCAGAAAGAAACCTCTTTATCCTACAGTACAGTAGAGGAGACAAATAGAGAGACTGTGTCTGACCTGGTTGTTGATGAACTGAGTCTGACCTGGTTGGTGATGAACTGTGTCTGACCTGGTTGTTGATGACCTGAGTCTGACCTGGTTGGTGATGAACTGAGTCTGACCTGGTTGGTGATGAACTGTGTCTGGCCTGGTTGTTGATGACCTGTGTCTGACCTGGTTGTTGATGAACTGTGTCTGACCTGGTTGGTGATGAACTGAGTCTGACCTGGTTGTTGATGAACTGAGTCTGACCTGGTTGGTGATGAACTGTGTCTGACCTGGTTGTTGATGAACTGTGTCTGACCTGGTTGTTGAGGAACTGTGTCTGACCTGGTTGTTGATGAAATGTGTCTGACCTGACCTGGTTGTTGATGAAATGTGTCTGACCTGACCTGGTTGTTGATGAACTGTGTCTGACCTGGTTGTTGAGGAACTGAGTCTGAACTGACCTGGTTGTTGATGAAATGTGTCTGACCTGACCTGGTTGTTGATGAACTGTGTCTGACCTGGTTGTTGAGGAACTGAGTCTGAACTGACCTGGTTGTTGATGAAATGTGTCTGACCTGACCTGGTTGTTGATGAACTGTGTCTGACCTGGTTGGTGATGAACTGTGTCTGACCTGGTTGTTGATGAACTGTGTCTGACCTGGTTGGTGATGAACTGTGTCTGACCTGGTTGTTGATGACCTGTGTCTGGCCTGGTTGGTGATGAACTGTGTCTGACCTGGTTGTTGATGAACTGTGTCTGACTTGGTTGGTGATGAACTGTGTCTGGCCTGGTTGTTGATGACCTGTGTCTGGCCTGGTTGTTGATGAACTGTGTCTGACCTGGTTGGTGATGAACTGTGTCTGACCTGGTTGTTGTTGAACTGAGTCTGGCCTGGTTGTTGATGAACTGAGTCTGAACTGACCTGGTTGTTGATGAAATGTGTCTGACCTGACCTGGTTGTTGATGAAATGTGTCTGACCTGACCTGGTTGTTGATGAACTGTGTCTGACCTGGTTGTTGAGGAACTGAGTCTGAACTGACCTGGTTGTTGATGAAATGTGTCTGACCTGACCTGGTTGTTGATGAACTGTGTCTGACCTGGTTGTTGAGGAACTGAGTCTGAACTGACCTGGTTGTTGATGAAATGTGTCTGACCTGACCTGGTTGTTGATGAACTGTGTCTGACCTGGTTGTTGATGAACTGTGTCTGACCTGGTTGTTGATGAACTGTGTCTGACCTGGTTGGTGATGAACTGTGTCTGACCTGGTTGTTGATGACCTGTGTCTGACCTGGTTGGTGATGAACTGTGTCTGACCTGGTTGTTGATGACCTGTGTCTGACCTGGTTGTTGATGAACTGTGTCTGACCTGGTTGTTGATGAACTGTGTCTGACCTGGTTGTTGATGAACTGTGTCTGACCTGGTTGGTGATGAACTGTGTCTGACCTGGTTGTTGATGAACTGTGTCTGACCTGGTTGTTGATGAACTGTGTCTGACCTGGTTGTTGATGAACTGTGTCTGACCTGGTTGTTGATGAACTGTGTCTGACCTGGTTGGTGATGAACTGTGTCTGAACTGACCTGGTTGTTGAACTGTGTCTGACCTGGTTGTTGATGAACTGTGTCTGAACTGACCTGGTTGTTGAACTGTATCTGACCTGGTTGTTGATGAACTGTGTCTGACCTGGTTGGTGATGAACTGTGTCTGGCCTGGTTGTTGATGAACTGTGTCTGACCTGGTTGTTGATGAACTGTGTCTGACCTGGTTGGTGATGAACTGTGTCTGACCTGGTTGGTGATGAACTGTGTCTGACCTGGTTGGTGATGAACTGTGTCTCGCCTGGTTGTTGATGAACTGTGTCTGACCTGGTTGTTGATGAACTGTGTCTGACCTGGTTGGTGATGAACTGTGTCTGACCTGGTTGGTGATGAACTGTGTCTGATCTGGCCTGGTTGTTGATGAACTGTGTCTGACCTGGTTGTTGATGAACTGTGTCTGACCTGGTTGGTGATGAACTGTGTCTGACCTGGTTGTTGATGAACTGTGTCTGACCTGGTTGGTGATGAACTGTGTCTGACCTGGTTGGTGATGAACTGTGTCTGAACTGACCTGGTTGGTGATGAACTGTGTCTCGCCTGGTTGTTGATGAACTGTGTCTGACCTGGTTGTTGATGAACTGTGTCTGACCTGGTTGTTGATGAACTGTGTCTGACCTGGTTGTTGATGAACTGTGTCTGACCTGGTTGTTGATGAACTGTGTCTGACCTGGTTGTTGATGAACTGTGTCTGACCTGGTTGGTGATGAACTGTGTCTGACCTGGTTGGTGATGAACTGTGTCTCGCCTGGTTGTTGATGAACTGTGTCTGACCTGGTTGTTGATGAACTGTGTCTGACCTGGTTGTTGATGACCTGTGTCTGACCTGGTTGTTGATGACCTGTGTCTGACCTGGTTGGTGATGAACTGTGTCTGACCTGGTTGTTGATGAACTGTGTCTGACCTGGTTGTTGATGAACTGTGTCTGACCTGGTTGTTGATGAACTGTGTCTGACCTGGTTGTTGATGAACTGTGTCTGAACTGACCTGGTTGTTGAGGAACTGTGTCTGACCTGGTTGGTGATGAACTGTGTCTGACCTGGTTGTTGATGAACTGTGTCTGAACTGACCTGGTTGTTGAGGAACTGTGTCTGACCTGGTTGGTGATGAACTGTGTCTGACCTGGTTGTTGATGAACTGTGTCTGACCTGGTTGTTGATGAACTGTGTCTGACCTGGTTGGTGATGAACTGTGTCTGACCTGGTTGTTGATGAACTGTGTCTGACCTGGTTGTTGATGAACTGTGTCTGAACTGACCTGGTTGTTGAACTGTGTCTGACCTGGTTGTTGATGAACTGTGTCTGAACTGACCTGGTTGTTGAGGAACTGTGTCTGAACTGACCTGGTTGTTGATGAACTGTGTCTGAACTGACCTGGTTGTTGATGAACTGTGTCTGAACTGACCTGGTTGGTGATGAACTGTGTCTGAACTGACCTGGTTGGTGATGAACTGTGTCTGACCTGGTTGTTGATGAACTGTGTCTGAACTGACCTGGTTGTTGATGAACTGTGTCTGACCTGGTTGTTGATGAACTGTGTCTGACCTGGTTGTTGATGAACTGTGTCTGAACTGGTTGTTGATGAACTGTGTCTGACCTGGTTGTTGATGAACTGTGTCTGGCCTGGTTGTTGATGAACTGTGTCTGACCTGGTTGGTGATGAACTGTGTCTGACCTGGTTGTTGATGAACTGTGTCTGACCTGGTTGTTGATGAACTGTGTCTGACCTGGTTGTTGATGAACTGTGTCTGACCTGGTTGGTGATGAACTGTGTCTGACCTGGTTGGTGATGAACTGTGTCTGACCTGGTTGGTGATGAACTGTGTCTGACCTGGTTGTTGATGAACTGTGTCTGACCTGGTTGTTGATGAACTGTGTCTGACCTGGTTGGTGATGAACTGTGTCTGACCTGGTTGGTGATGAACTGTGTCTCGCCTGGTTGTTGATGAACTGTGTCTGACCTGGTTGTTGATGAACTGTGTCTGACCTGGTTGGTGATGAACTGTGTCTGACCTGGTTGTTGATGAACTGTGTCTGACCTGGTTGTTGATGAACTGTGTCTGACCTGGTTGTTGATGAACTGTGTCTGACCTGGTTGTTGATGACCTGTGTCTGACCTGGTTGTTGATGAACTGTGTCTGACCTGGTTGTTGATGAACTGTGTCTGACCTGGTTGTTGATGAACTGTGTCTGACCTGGTTGTTGATGAACTGTGTCTGACCTGGTTGGTGATGAACTGTGTCTGACCTGGTTGGTGATGAACTGTGTCTGACCTGGTTGGTGATGAACTGTGTCTCGCCTGGTTGTTGATGAACTGTGTCTGACCTGGTTGTTGATGAACTGTGTCTGACCTGGTTGGTGATGAACTGTGTCTGAACTGACCTGGTTGTTGAGGAACTGTGTCTGACCTGGTTGTTGATGAACTGTGTCTGACCTGGTTGGTGATGAACTGTGTCTGACCTGGTTGGTGATGAACTGTGTCTGACCTGGTTGGTGATGAACTGTGTCTCGCCTGGTTGTTGATGAACTGTGTCTGACCTGGTTGTTGATGAACTGTGTCTGACCTGGTTGGTGATGAACTGTGTCTCACCTGGTTGTTGATGAACTGAGTCTGACCTGGTTGTTGATGAACTGTGTCTGACCTGGTTGTTGATGAACTGTGTCTGACCTGGTTGGTGATGAACTGTGTCTGATCTGGCCTGGTTGTTGATGAACTGTGTCTGACCTGGTTGTTGATGAACTGTGTCTGACCTGGTTGGTGATGAACTGTGTCTGATCTGGCCTGGTTGTTGATGAACTGTGTCTGACCTGGTTGGTGATGAACTGTGTCTGACCTGGTTGTTGATGAACTGTGTCTGACCTGGTTGGTGATGAACTGTGTCTGATCTGGCCTGGTTGTTGATGAACTGTGTCTGACCTGGTTGTTGATGAACTGTGTCTGACCTGGTTGGTGATGAACTGTGTCTGACCTGGTTGTTGATGAACTGTGTCTGACCTGGTTGGTGATGAACTGTGTCTGACCTGGTTGGTGATGAACTGTGTCTGACCTGGTTGGTGATGAACTGTGTCTCGCCTGGTTGTTGATGAACTGTGTCTGACCTGGTTGTTGATGAACTGTGTCTGACCTGGTTGTTGATGAACTGTGTCTGACCTGGTTGTTGATGACCTGTGTCTGACCTGGTTGTTGATGACCTGTGTCTGACCTGGTTGGTGATGAACTGTGTCTGACCTGGTTGTTGATGAACTGTGTCTGACCTGGTTGGTGATGAACTGTGTCTGACCTGGTTGTTGATGAACTGTGTCTGAACTGACCTGGTTGTTGAACTGTGTCTGACCTGGTTGTTGATGAACTGTGTCTGACCTGGTTGTTGATGAACTGTGTCTGAACTGACCTGGTTGTTGAACTGTGTCTGACCTGGTTGTTGATGAACTGTGTCTGAACTGACCTGGTTGTTGAGGAACTGTGTCTGAACTGACCTGGTTGTTGATGAACTGTGTCTGAACTGACCTGGTTGTTGATGAACTGTGTCTGAACTGACCTGGTTGTTGAGGAACTGTGTCTGACCTGGTTTTTGATGAACTGTGTCTGACCTGGTTGTTGATGAACTGTGTCTGACCTGGTTGTTGATGAACTGTGTCTGACCTGGTTGTTGATGAACTGTGTCTGAACTGACCTGGTTGTTGATGAACTGTGTCTGAACTGACCTGGTTGTTGAACTGTGTCTGACCTGGTTGGTGATGAACTGTGTCTGACCTGGTTGGTGATGAACTGTGTCTGACCTGGTTGTTGATGAACTGTGTCTGACCTGGTTGGTGATGAACTGTGTCTGACCTGGTTGGTGATGAACTGTGTCTGACCTGGTTGGTGATGAACTGTGTCTGATC